>NC_056739.1:1781210988-1781510988 GCF_019279795.1 Protopterus annectens | reverse complement strand
TTCTGACACTGAGAAACTGCATCAGTATGACAGGGACATCCTGACACAGTGAAACAGCATCAATATGACAGCAACATTCTGACACTGAGAAACAGCATCAATATGACAGGGACATTCTGACACTGAGAAACATCAATATGACAGGGACATTCTGACACTGGGAAACAACATCAATATGACAGGGACATTCTGACACTGTGAAACAGCTTCAGTATGACAGGCACAATCTGACACTGAGAAACAGCATCAGTATGAGAGGTACATTCTGACACTGAAAAATAACATGAATATGACAGGGACATTTTGACACAGAAACAGCAGCAGTATGACAGGGACATTCTGAAACTCAGAAACAGCATCAATATGACAGGCACATTATGACACTGAGAAACAGCATCAATATGACAGGGACATTCTGACACTGAGAAACAGCATCAATATGACAGGGACATTGTGACACTGATAAATAGCATCAATATGACAGGGACATTGTGACAATGAGAAACAGCATCACAATAACAGGGACATTCTGACAATGAGAAATAGCATCAATATGACAGGGACATTCTGACACTGAAACAGCATCAATATGACTGGGACATTGTGACACTGATAAATAGCATAAATATGACAGGGACATTCTGATACTGAGAAACAGGATCAATATGAGAGGTACATTATGACACTGATACACAGCATTACAGTGACAGAGACATTCTGTCAGTGGAAACAGCATCAATATGACAGGGACATTCTGACACTGAGAAACAGCATCAATATGACAGGCACATTCTGACACTGTGAAACAGCATCAGTATGACAGGGACATTCTGACAGTGAGAAACAGCATCAATGTGACAGGAACATTCTGACACTGAGAAACAGCATCAATATGACATGGACATTCTGAAAGTGTGAAACAGCATCAATATGACAGGGACATTCTGACACTGTAACTCAGCATCAATATGACAGGCACATTCTGCCACTGAGAAACAGCGTCACTATGACAGGGACATTCTGACACTGTGTATTAGTATGGCAGGGACATTCTGACACAGAAAAACAGTATCAGTTTGACAGGGACATTCTGACACTGATAAACAGCGTCAATATGACAGAGACATTATGACAATGAGAAACAGCATCAATATGACAGGAACATTCTGACTCTGAAAAACAGCATCGATATGACAGGGATATTCTGACAAGGAGAAACAGCATCAATATGACAGCGACATTCTCACAATGAGAAGCAACGTCAATATGAGAGGGACATTCTGACACTGTGAAACATCATCAATATGACAGGGACTTTCTGACAGTGAGAGACAGCGTCAATATGACAGGAATGTTCCGACACTGAGAAACAGCATCAATATGACAGGGACATTCTGACACTAAGAAACAGCATCAGTATGACAGGGACATTCTGCACTGAGAAACAGCATCAATATTGTAACACTGGTATATAAACTGTTGGTGCACTGTACAGGGGTGATGTTTCACACGTGTCCCTACTATAGTCTGTATGTGCCACCATTATGTTAATTCCTGTGGACAAATTTCACAATGAGAGGACCTTACGTATCCTGCAGGCATCTGACATACTTTTCCAATACCCCGTCATGGACACCACTGTGATGCAGTGCATGTAATAGCAACAATACGTGACCATGTACAGCACGCATTAAGGATAGGTGTGTTAGATGTGTGCATGGCATATACCATAGGCAGTACATGCCCGGTGTATTGGCAAGCATCAACATAAACCATACTCACCAGCTACAGGCTGCTGCAATGGTGGTATACCGGAGGGACCTGCATAAGAGTGTGAGAGATGCAATGTTAGTGGCCACAGCTGTGGCATTGCTACAGGGTGGGTGCAGCATTACAGTACATCAACAGTACAAGTCCACAATGCTAGCACATATGCACATCTGTTTATTACTACTATGCATCAACAAACAATAGTTATGCCATATCATATATGCATGCTCTACAAGGCAGAGGTACAGATAGCTATGAAGAGGATGAAGAATGGAAAGGCTGTTGGTCCAGATGACATACCTGTAGAAGCTTGGAGGTGTTTAGGGGAAATGGCAGTAGCATGATTAACCAGATTGTTAGATGGAATCTTAGAATGTGAGATGATGCCTGAGGAGTGGAGGAAAGGTGTTTTGGTAGTGGATTATATGAATAAGGGTGATGTGCAGAGCTGTAGTAACTACAGAGGGGTAATACTGATCATTCACAGCATGAACTTATTGGAAAGAGTAGTGGAAATTAGTTTAAGAAGGGAGGTGATTATTAGTCATCAGCAGTATGGTTTCATTCCCAGAAAGAGCACTACAGATGCGATGTTTGCTCTGAAACTGTTGATGTAGAAGTACAGGGAAGGTCAGAAGGAGTTGCATTGTGTCTTCTTGGACTTAGAGAAAGCATATGACAGGGTGCCTAGAGAGGAGTTGTGGTATTGTATGAGGAAGTCGGGAGTGGCAGAGAAGTACGTAAGAGTGGTACAGGGTATGTACGAGGGTAGTGTGACAGCGGTGAGATCTGCAGTGGGAGTGACAGATGCATTTAAGGTGGAGGTGGGATTACGTCAAGGATCAGCTCTGAACCCTTTCTTATTTGCAGTGGTGATGGACAGGTTGACAGCCGAGATCAGACAGGAGTCCCCGTAGACTATGATGTTTGCAGATGACATTGTGATATGTAGTGGGAGTAGAGAACAGGTTGAGGAGACCCTGGAGAGGTGGAGATATGCTCTAGAGAGGAGAGGAATGAAGGTCAGCTGGACTATGACAGCATATATGTGTGTGAATGAGAGAGACGATAGAGGAATGGTGAGGATGCAGGGAGTAGAGATGGCGAAGGTGGATGAGTTTAAGTACTTGGGATCAACGGTTCAGAGTAATGGCGAGTGTGGTAGAGAGGTGAAGAAGAGAGTACATGCAGGGTGGATTGGGTGGAGATGAGTGTCAGGAGTGATTTGTGACAGACGAGTACCAGTAAGAGGGAAAGGAAAGGTCTACAAGAAGGTAGCGAGACCAGCTATGTTATATGGGTTGGGGACAGTGGCATTGACAAACAGGCAGGAGTCAGAGCTGGATGTGGCAGAGATAAAGATGTTAAGACTTGCACTGGGTGTGACGAGGGTAGACAGGATTAGGAATAAGTATAGTAGACAGTCAGCCCAGGTTGGACAGTTTGGAGACAAAGCCAGAGAGGCGGAATTGCATTGGTTTGGACATGTGCTGAGGAGGGATGCTGGGTATATTGGGAATAGGATGCTAAGGATGACGTTGCCAGGTAAGAGGAGAAGATAAAGGCCTAAGGTAAGGTTTATGCATGTGGTGAGAGAGGGAAATCAGGTGGTTGGTGTGACAGAGCAAGATACAGAGAACAGGAAGAAATGGAAACAGGTGATCCACTGTGGTGACCCCTAACTGGGAAAAGCCAAAAGAAGATGAAGATGCTCCACCTATACAGCTGCATATGCATATGCAAATGTGGTCTACTGATGTTCCCTGTGGTCTTACCTGCACGCTCCTCAGCCAGTGTGTGGGTGACACCCACCTCCGTAATGCTGTCTGACACTTGTTATACATTGGTAAGGGCAGGTGCCCTAAGGCTGCTGAGGAGCTGTTCCACGCGTGTCATGGGGGATGGGTTGCATGATCCCCCCTGTTGCAAGGTGATCCCTCCATACTGCAGCAGCACACCTGCAGACATTGCAAAGCAGGTCAGAGCAATGATACTGGACCTGCTCATAACTTCGGTTATGGTGTCCAACATCGATGACCCTGTGGAGGAGGTCATTCCACAGGGCGGTCCACTCCTGCTGCTCATGTGCATGCCTACCAAACAGTAACACATAGTGATTGCTGAGGTAGCTGAGGATGATCTCCATTTCCTCTGTGGAATATGATGGAAGCCGCCCCAAGGACATCTTGCCTGAAAGACATAAAGATGGAAACAGGTCTCAACAAATCATACAGCAAGGTTACCATAGTTCTTAATACACATTTCTGTCTCCCCCAACATCTGCAACAACAAACTATTCACACAACTCAATAAGTATGGCACACGTATGTTCTATAACAGTGACATGGTAGCATGTTTAGGGGATATTTGGCAGCAGAGCCACCTCTCCAACCTCATCTGGCCATATTACCAGGCCACATCACATGTGGGACCCACCATGGAGCCTCCTCAACTACTGGTCTGCACTACCTGTAGGTGGAACCTCCTCAGGGGGTGGTGTCCCCCCTCCGGGGGCATACACAGACCTGATCCTGTAACCCATGGTCAGGTCCAGGGTTTGGTGCATAGGGAGCTACACACAAACCAGGGGGATATGCTACAGCACCTTGAGGCCTTCAGTTCACACTCACAGGGCCCACATGCTACTCCAGCTCAGCCTCCAGCCAAGGCACCTTCAGGTCCGTGCAACTGCTGCTGTGACTGTCAATGGGTGAGAGCCTTGATCCTATTGTTTCCATATGGGGGCTCATGTGGCTTCCACACTGGAGATGACACTCACCATCCAGGTTGTTTACCCACCACATGTGTCATATACCACCCCTGTAGGCTCTGTTCTCTATCTACCAACCCAACCCACCTCCACAAATATACCTGCTATCCTTACCCAGATTCACAATTCCGCCTTCACAGACAAGTACAATGTGGTCCCAAAAAGGGGTTCACAAAAAAAATCTTGCTTTTTTCCCACTTTTCTGAGATTTAAAAAAGTTCAGTTACAGGCTTGCTGTTCTTGAACTGTTTGTAAGTTTCTTGGAGGCCATTTTTTGCTTGGGCTAAAGGGAAGTCTCTCTGTTGATCAGTGGCAGTGAAAAACATAGAGCAGCCTGCCTGCCCCTGTGGGAGTGGTTACTGACTTGAAACTGTAGTTTTATTGGCCATTTTGGGTCAATTCCAAACTCCTTCATCTTCCTCTCTTAAAACCCGGTTGCCTCATGGTTTTGGTGTCTTTTCAGGCTTGTTGGCTGTTGGTGAAGCACCCACCAAGAGGAGAAGATGCTGAGAGAAGAAAGGAGCCACTTTTGAGATTTTAAGTATTTTTCCTCTGTTTATTTGCTAAATTTTTCTGCATAGCCACCTATTTTGAGCATTTTCTGGCTTGTTAAACTTGATTTCTGCATTAGTAACTGTATTTAGAGCACAACCCAGAGCTGTTTACTGAATTTCCTGTTTGCACTTATTTTTAAAATCTTTTTTTTCTTAAAACTTGCATTTTATCTGTCTTTGGCCTAGCACTCTTGTGTGGGGTCATTTACTGCACTGTTATAACTTGTTGATACTTGTGAACCTCTGCTATCTCTGAAAAAAACAAAAAAAACAAAACAAAATCTTGCTTTTTTCCCACTTTTTTGAGATTTAAAAAAGTTCAGTTACAGACTTGCTGTTCTTGAACTGTTTGTAAGTTTCTTGGAGGCCATTTTTTGCTTGGGCTAAAGGGAAGTCTCACTGTTGATCAGTGGCAGTGAAAAACATTGAGCAGCCTGCCTGCCCCTGTGGGAGTGGTTACTGCCTTGAAACTGTAGTTTTATTGGCCATTTTGGGTCAATTCCAAACTCCTTCATCTTCCTCTCTTAAAACCTGGTTGCCTCGTGGTTTTGGCATCTTTTCAGGCTTGTTGGCTGTTGGTGAAGCACCCACCAAGAGGAGAAAACGCTGAGAGAAGAAAGGAGCCACTTTTGAGATTTTAAGTATTTTTCCTCTATTTGCTAAGTTTTTCTGCATAGCCACCTATTTTGAGCATTTTCTGGGTTGTTAAACTTGATTTCTGCATTAGTAACTGTATTTAGAGCACAACCTAGAGCTGTTTACTGAATTTCCTGTTTGCACTTATTTTTAAAATCTTTTTTTCTCAAAACTTGCATTTTATCTGTCTTTGGCCTAGCACTCTTGTGTGGGGTCATTTACTGCACTGTTATAACTTGTTGATACTTGTGAACCTCTGCTATCTCTGAAAAAAAAAAAAAAAAAAATCTTGCTTTTTTTCCCACTTTTCTGAGATTTAAAAAAGTTCAGTTACAGGCTTGCTGTTCTTGAACTGTTTGTAAGTTTCTTGGAGGCCATTTTTTGCTTGGGCTGAAGGGAAGTCTCTCTGTTGATCAGTGGCAGTGAAAAACATTGAGCAGCCTGCCTGACCCAGTGGGAGTGGTTACTGACTTGAAACTGTAGTTTTATTGGCCATTTTGGGTCAATTCCAAGCTCCTTCATCTTCCTCTCTTAAAACCCTCTTTTGCGCGGTTGTGCACCTTTTTGGGCATAGCGCAACAGCGGGCAGCGCCACCTAATTGGGTTTAAACTATTCCTGGCTCCACAAAGTCTGCTCTTCACTTTTTCCCTTAGAACTGCTCTATCTCTCAATTTAAACACCATATTCTCATTCTAAGGCCCTTCACTGGTCCAATTAAGTAATCCTACAAGTTAGCACTGTTAAACCATAAGCACTACTTACTCTTCTAAGGCCCTTCACTGGTCCAATTAAGTAATCCTACAAGTTAGCACTATTAAACCATAAGCACTACTTACTCTTATACTCTCTACGATAACCCTGTCCTCTATTGGTCCGTCTTAAATTCAGTTTGCCTATATTACCCTAGCATGTCCAAAGGTCAGTCAATGGTTTCCTCTCCAGTCCAGCTGGTGAATCTGGGAATTTTGAGGCAATGTTACAACTGTCTCATGTACACGGACAACCCCCTCCTCCTCCAAACAGGTTCAAATATATGTGAGAGATGCAACTATTTAGCCAAACTGGAGGCTGAGCTCTCTCATCTCAAAACTGGTGTAACCAGTCAGGAGGAGAAGGTAACCTCACACAACACAATTCCAGTATCACATAGTCCCACCACATCAGTGAACCAAACACATAAATACACAAAAACATACTCGGAGGCTCTAAATAAAAATCTACCTAAGCAACAGAGACCTCCACAGCAGACATCCAAGCAAACGCTACCTCAAAACAAAACACGCACAACACATAGCCCACAAAGTCAGTGTGGCAAGCAGCTGCAGCCCTTAAGGCTGAATAACACACCTGATACTCCTGTGATAGGTGACTCTATTGTCAGACACACTGACATCCCACTCACCAGGCTGAATAAAGAGAAGGTCATGGTGAGCTGCCTGTCGGGTGCTAGGATCTGCCACATAACGCAAGCACTCAGGTCACTCCAAAGCAAATACAAATATGACTCAGTCATAGTACATGCTGGTGTGAATGACCTGAGACGTTCCTCCTTGGGCTACACGAAAAGAGACATAGAGGAGCTGTCTGATCATGTAGCTCAGGCTGGTATGACCCTGACCTTGAGCAGCATCTTACCCTCACCTAGAATGATGCCACAGTACAAAGACAAAATGATCGATTTTAACAATTGGCTAAAATTTTGGTGTCATTCAAAAGGGATCCAGTGTCTGTCAGCCTGGGATGACATGCTCAACAAGCCACGTTGCTTCGCTAGGGATGGCTTGCACCTGTCACCACTGGGCTTTCGGATATTGGCAAAGGCTCTTGCCACCCCCATAGTGCCTTTTTTAGGCAAGGCTCAAAAGTCAAACCCACCCCCATAGACAGCACAAGGAACAAGAAACTAAGGGTAATGCTGCTTAACGCCAGAAGTCTTAACCTCAAGATGCACGCACTCAAAGCTCTCCTCAGTATGGAGAACATCGATATCTGTGCAGTGACAGAAACCTGGTTCAAGGCTCCAGAGAGCACCCCAGCACTACCAGGCTATACCTCATATCATGCTTTTCGGCCCCAAAACCCAGACCAAACCACAAAAGGAGGGGGAGTTTCCATATTTATCAAGGATATCCACACCTCCAGGTTAGTGGCATTGAACGAAGTATCGGAGACCATCCATGTGCAACTAACAGTGGGCAAGACTGCTTTTCAGTTTATAGCATCCTACAGACCACCCTCTCAAAGTCAGGAATCCCACTCGGCTTTCCTGAAAACATTGGAGAACATGAAGATCTCTCCAAACACCATTATATTGGGTGACTTCAACTACCCAAACATTGACTGGGAGCACTACTCAAGCCCCAGCACCTTAGCCCAAAGGTTCCTGGAAATTATAAACTCAAATGCTATGGAACAACTAGTCACCACTCCCACAAGAGGGGACAACATACTAGACCTGATCATTACCAACATGGGGACTCTATGCTCCACACCAGAAGTATATCCCTCATTGGTAAGATCAGACCATAAATTAATTTCACTGGATGTCCACATCCCGACCCAACCCCCAGCCCAGAAAAACACAGTGAAAAACTTCTCAAAATTGAAGTGGAATCCTTCAAGGCCCCAGGGCCAGTGGAAACTATGGCCCAAACTGCAGAATCCTATATAAATGCATTCATAGGTTCATAGATTAGTACTAAGCTAACTGCCCTTGCGAGCCATTTTAAGCCTAGCCAATTATCCCTTGTGAGAATCAAACCCTGCACCTTGTGTTTGCAAGACAAACACCTTAACCATTAGGCCACCCTCCCAACCCATACGGACATCTCCAGGAATGCATGGATCATGCTATCCCAAACAAAACCAAGACCCAATCATCCAAAGGCAGGCATCCAGTCTGGTGGACCCCTGCCATAAATAAACTGTACAACAGAAGGAGGAAGCTACTACATGATAGAGCAAAATCCCTAATAGGGAAGGCATCTCTGATCAGTACTAGCAGAAAATTACGATCCCTCATAAAATCCTCCAAGGCCAGCTTCGAGAGAAAAATTGCACAGGACACCAAAGACAATCATAAGGCTTTTTTCAGTTATGTTAGGAACCTGGGATGCAAGTCCCAGACTTGTTCTGAGTTGATTCTAAACAACAAAAAATACACTGAACCCACAGACATCGCCAATATCCTGGCAGACAGGTTCAGTGCAAACTTCTCCATCCCCTCCCCCCAAAAGAGCAAGTGTCTATCCCAGCAGGGGGCTGCCTCCCAAACATCTCTGATGCTCAGGTGAAGGCTGCCCTCTCCAAAGCAAAAAAACACTGCTTCCATGGGACCAGATGACGTCCCAGGTTGTGTCCTACATGAACTCCAAGAAGAACTAATCCCTCAAATAAAACAGCTGTACAATCTCAGCCTCACTACAGGATATGTGCCCACAGAATGGCGTACAGCAACAGTGGTCCCACTCCACAAAGGTGGAGCCTCCACGGACCCTGGAAACTATCGCCCCATAAGCCTGACTAGCTTTGTCTGCAAGGCTATGGAGAGGATCATCATGGAGCTCATAAACAAAGACATCGGGGACCTACAGACACTAGATCCTACCCAATTCAGCTTCGTCAAGGGCAGATCCTGCCTTTTGAACCTGGTTGACTTCTTTGAAACAGTCACCAAAGCCATAGATGAAGGGAAGATAGTCCACACAGCCTATCTAGACCTAGCAAAGGCATTTGACACAATACCCCATGCGGGCATCATAGATAAGCTATCCAGCTTAAATATAAACCCCTATGTCACAAGATGGGTTGCAAAATGGCTCAAAGACAGAACCCACAGAGTGAGAGTTGCTGGAGCCATGTCAGACTGGAAACCGGTCACAAGTGGTGTCCCACAAGGTTCTGTCCTGGGACCGCTCTTGTTCGGTATATACTTTTCCGAGGTACAGGCCAACGTGGGAGGACTATGGCTCACCAAGTTCGCAGATGACTGCAAACTAGGCACCATAATCGACTCTCCAGCTGACACAAACATCCTTCAAAAAGGTCTCACAGAGACGGACAACTGGTGCCAGAGCCATGGTCTAAAGCTAAATGCCAAAAAGTGTATAGTCATACCCTTTGGCGAAAACAATGTGCCCACAAACTACCACATAGGTGGTAAACCATTAAGTACAGAGAAAGTAATAAGGGATCTGGGGACCCAAGTTGATAGCAATCTCTCCTTTGACAACCACATTGCCAAAGTGGTTAGGAAGACCTTCTACATGGCCGACCTCATCATGAAAGAATTCACATCTAGATCAAGAGAGGTAATCGTGCCCCTTTATTCATCCCTCATCAGGCCCATCATAGAATGCAATGCCCCTTTTGGGATGTACCTTACCCGACACCTGCAGCAATTAGAAAGACTCCAAAAGTACCTCACCAAGAGGATCAAGGGACTCAAACAGATGCCATATGCTGCTCAGTTAAAAAAACTACAACTCTACTCAGTTGCATACCGCCTACATCGAGGCGATCTATGCCTGACATATAAAGCTATGTCCAATCCAGAATTAATGGACATGCTCCACCTCAGTAAATCTAAATCCCTTAGAGCCACACGCTCGAGGGACTTGAACCTCAGCACAGAAATAAATAGGACTTGCTGGAGGGACAGATTCATAACCCAGAGGCTCCCTTCGCTCTGGAATAGAATTCCAATTCATGTTAGGCAGAGCACCTCACTGAATCTCTTCAAGAAGAATCTTGATGAGTGGATGGGGGATCGTAGGTTTGTCCCGGGGATTACTTCCGTGTCACTATTAGACAGAGGCACAGTAAACTAAACCATAAAAGGGCACAGTATACTCAAATCAAGGGGTGGCGTATGCCAAACAAAATCAGGCTAGGCTTATAATTGCCCCAGGGCAGATAGCCTAGTATGAACCTATGAACCTATAAGAAAGGGAATACTATGAAGAAGTTATTAGAAAGTGGTGACAACTTTTGGAAAATGAAGTCTTCTAGAAAACCAGGTACAACAAGGTGTGGAAGGTGTGGACAATCTAAGTATATGTTGGTAGCCGACAATGTCTACATCAATGGGAATATTATTAGAAGTACGTTCCCTTGCAATTATAACACCGTAGGGGTAATTTACCTTGCTAAATGTTTAAAATGCCTTAGCTTTTATGTAGGCAAAACTAAAAGAAAAATAAGGGAATGAATTTATGAACATTTTGTTTAAGTATTAGGAAAAATAATTTGAATAATTCTCTCACTAAACACATTGTAGGTAATCCCGATCATAGTTTTCATTTCTTTGGCCTTGATTGTGTGGTGGCCAGTCAAAGGGGAGGCCCATGGGAAGAGCTGTTAGAGGCAAAAGAACTAATTTGGCAACTTAAATTGGATGCTTGTAAGGTTCCTGGACTTAATGACCAGGTGTCAATTGCCAGTATTTTAAAATTGAGATCATATTTAGCTTGATTTTTAAGTAAAGTTTTAGTGTATATGCGTTAACTATTTTGTAGTGATTTATGCATATGTGGGGGTTATATGACTTTAAGATGTTTATGGGGGTATGTTGTCATGTGATCAACTAATTGTAAGGTATAAATTGAGCTCATTTCACCTTACGCATTAACTCTGATGAAGTCTATGTTACAATAGATGAAAGCACTGAGTTCGAATAAATTGTATTTTTGAACTTGAATTTATTTGAAATTGGTTTGGTACTCCTTGGTGTGTGTAGTTACAGTCAGTTCACTGTGCCTATTTGTGGATTGTTTTCTCTGGTTCGTGGTTCCTGGTGAATTGTGTTCATATGTACATGGACTACAGTGTGTAGAAGGCCTACGATTCTTGGGTCAGGATGATGTACAAGATGAGTCCCGAGGGGAGGAGGAGTGGAGGGTGGGCAAAGTGTGGTGGTGTAGTAGCTATGGGCTGGTAGCCAGAGGAGGGATGGTGGCTGCATGTGTGCAGCAGAGTGGGGGGGGGTTGGAACTGTGGGTAATAACATTATGGGTAGAGGAGAGGCTGGGTTGGATGGGCCTGTACTGGTCGGTCCACCTAGTGGGTAGGGGAGAGGGGAATGAAATATATGCAAATAACAGATAAATTACAATATAGTTAAACCATTATTTATATAGATCAAACAACATACATTAAACTTGGTAGTGTATTGCAGGACGGATGTGTCTGGCTGTTGGAAGGGTTGCCAATTACTACAAGACCTATATTGTTTGGGACCCCCAACCCCATTAACGGTACATGTGGACATATGTGTTTCTGTTAATCTACCATTGCTATCTATGGATGTATGCCCTATATATATATATATATATATATATATATATATATATATATATATATATATATAGGCTTACATATGTCTATGTCCATATATACCTACAGAGATATATATCTGCGTGCATATATGTAACCTGCTGTCCACATATGCACAGCAGGTTACGCAGATATATATCTCCATATATACCTACGGAGATATATATCTGCGTACATATATGTAACCTGCTGTGTATATGGGGACATATAGGTGTTATCATATATATGTGTAGATGTCGGCATTTGCATGTATATATGTTCATATATATCTATATCTATGTATATATTTCAGACTATATATATATATATATATATATATATATATATATATATATACAGATATGTAGTATCTATTTAGATATGGATATAATTACACACACACATACATCTAGATGTTGGTAGACATTCTCTGTACTGTTGCATGACTGGGCTGGATGTTATGTTACTGACAACATCAGCTTTTTTGTGTATCTAGCATGGCTTAGTGGTAAATCACTTTGTGTATGGTGTGCATGGTCTTGGGTTCGAGCCTTGCAGAGGCTCTTTATTCTGTTGCTTGGCAGAACACAGGCCATTGGATACAGACTGATAAAGGCACTTTAAAGCAGTGCATCTTTATTAGACAATAATTTAGTTATCAGGAGGGGAACCTGTAGTGCCGTGTGTATACCAGGGCAGTGTGTTTCCCGTATACCTGAATTAGACATTCCTATTGGGTTTTGTGTGCATACAGGTCAACCTTGTGTGCCACGTATGCTTTGCGATACCTACAAATAAAACTGTTAGTGTAAACAAAGTCACACGTGAAGTCTATTGTTATTACCAGGGAAACATTTGCCAAATGTGGGATGACCCATAAATTGGATGATCTTCTTTTTGGTTACACCATGACTCTAAAGGTATGCATGGCTGTGTTCATATGTGCATGGACTACAGTGTGTGGAATACCAAAGATACTTGGGTTGGGACAATGTACATGATATGTCTTGAGGGGAGGGATGGTGGCTGCGTGTGTGCGGTGAGGAGGGGGTGGGCGGAACTGTAGCTAAAGTAAATATGGTCAAGGAGGGGCTGGGTTGGATGGGCCTGTACTGGTCAGCCCACCTAGTGGGTGGGGGAGAGGGGAATGAGATATAAAAAAGTGAAACATAAAACAATAATAATTTAAATCCCTATTTAAATAAAACAGTTAAAATAAAATAAACATGGCAGTGTACTGCAGGGTGGAAGTGTTTGGCTGTGGGGGGTATGCCAATTCGTGCGAGACGTATATTGTTTGGGGCCTCTCAACCCCATTAACGGTGCATGTGGACATATAGGTTTCTGTTAATCTGTCATTGCTATCTACAGATGTATGTCATATATACCTATATAGGTATATATATATTTGCTTACATATTTATAACTATGTCCGTATATACATACAGAGATATATACCTGCGTACATATATGTAACTTGCTGTGTATATGTGGACATATAGGTGTTGACATATATATGTGTAGATGTCAGCATTTGCATGTATATATGTTCATATATATATATATATATATATATATATATATATATGTGTGTATATATTTCTGAATATATATATATATATATATATATATATATATATATATATATATATATATATATCATATATAGATATGTTGTATCTGTTTAGATATTAATATATTTACACACACACATACATCTAGATGTTGATATACATTCTCTGTACTGTTGCATGACTGGGCTGGATGTTATGTTTCTGAAAACATCAGATTTATGTATATCTGGCATGGCTTAGTAGTACACCACTTTGTGTATGGTGTGCATGATCCTGAGTTTGAGCTTTGCAGAGGCTGTTTATTTTGTTGCCGGGCAGAACACGGGCAGTTGGATATAGAGTGATTAAGGCACTTTAAAGCAGTTGTAAGCTGGTTTGCATGGAGCTAAGCACTGCTAACTTACGGTTACAGTTTCTTATAGTCAGTTAGCTTCCACATTGCTTAATCTGTGTAGGCAGTGCTTACCCCCGCGCAAACGCACATAAACATGATTACTACTGCTTACATATGCATTTGTTTAGTTGTGCTTAAACCTGGTTACTAGTGCCTTATTCATTATGACACTGCTACTTCACAAGTGCATTTTCCGCAGTACTCTAGTTCATAAGTATGTGTTATTTAGTGGGTTTTGCAACAAATCTATTGGTTATAACGTGCTTTGCCATGTCAAATAGACTGTGCTGCAGAGGGACTCGAACCGGGCATGCCTGCTCGTTAGGCAAATGCTCTGCCCACTACACTATTGCTGTGCTGCTTCATTTGCATATATCTTCCTTGTTATCCTCTTCAGCCTTTTCAGCTGCTTTAACCATAGCTAAGTGCTGGGCACACCCGCGCACCTACAGTTGTACTCGGATATTTAAACAAAATGAATACGTGGGTTTCTTCATTTCGTTTTAATGTACTGTTGTTGTTGTACACATGGGGAACTGTTGGTGGGGATATGCAGACACCTATGAGCGATCTCGCTCATTTTTTCCCACTTTCTGCTGTTCTACATTGCAGGGGCGTGTTTATTCTGAGAGCTCTGCTCTTAGACATGTCCCCAACACTTGTACACGCTCCGTGTAAGGCTAGGAGCTTGAGCAGTGCACCTTCCTTGATATGCATGGTGCACTGCCGTCCTGCTCCTAAACGAGTGCTTCCATGCAGGACTGCGCTAGTCCTGCACAGAAGATTGGTGAATCCGGGGAGATGCACTTTTTTAACCTATCTTTAAGAGAAAGTGAAATAGGATAAACCCAGAGTCATACAGGCTCGTAAGTCTACTTTCTTATAGTGGAAAAATAATTAAGATTATTTTGGATAAATTATCTGAGTGGGATATATTGGAACTTGAAACCATTTATCAGCAATATGTTTAAAATAGTTCTCTAACTACTAACATGATTTGTAATACTATATAATACAATCTATAAATGAGAAAATGTAATGCGATATAATTTATGTAGACCTGTCTTCATCCTTTGATTGGGTTGTTCACAATATTCAGTGAATCATTTAGAACAACTAAGCATTACTTTAACATTGATAAAACAGCTCCATGGTTTACAAATAGGACATGGCAAGTATAATTAAGCAGTTGGACAGGTGAGATTCCAAGCTACAGTGAGGGTGTTTCACAGGGTCTCTCCTGGGTTCTATAGTCTGTACGCAGATGACTTGTAAATAGGGGGAAATTATTACATCTGTTATGGATAGGGAATGTCTGCAAAACAACATGACTTAACTGACGATTTGGGCACAGGAGAAGAACATGATAAACACCAACCATATGAGCTGCATGAAACAGATTGAGGGGTGAACATTTCAAACAGAATAGATTCATTTTCAGTATGGATTCACTGAAGGATGTGGGTAGATCCAGCTTTGATTTTTTTTTTCTTGATCATATCAATCAATGGGTTAATAATAGTTATAATGGAATAGGCTGTATAAAATGTTTAGGAAATCAGAAATAATAAAGTCATTGTTTGTAACTTAAATTAGACCTAAAATAAAGTATGGAATAATAATATGGAATCCTTATAATAAAACTACCAAGATACTAGGGGTATCCATGTATGTGAAAGCTTAATTTATTATGAAAAAGTAAAACTATCTGAACTTGTACAGTGTTTCATATTGATATTTAAGAGGAGACCTTATTCGGGTATAACAGAATGACAAGCTGATGTCTTCCCAAACTGGATGTCTTATCCATCAGAAAGGACATCTGTGAAGGTTGTGCCATATCAGCCTCCCATTTTTGACAAGGGAAGGATGTCTGAGCAGGGGTCCTCTGAAGCCATCAGTACTCTGTGTGAGTTGCTTAACTCTCTGACTGATTTTATAAATAAATCTTAAGGATAACAGCCTGTTGTGTAAGGTGTTAGAGACAAATGAGTGACAAATAAAACAGTTCTAATAATTATGAGTCGCTCCAAGGCAAAATATACACTGTTTGTGTCTACATGAAATTTGCCTCCCACAGTCACAATTTTCCCCTCTTCAGTGACACAAACAAAATATTCTTGTCACAAGTAGAAGAAATAAAGGAAGGGTAGCCAATGGGGATACTTATCACCTCAAGGCAATGGAGAAGACATGGATCACATGTGTGGCAGGTCAAAGTTGAAACAAGAGTTTAGTGTTCAGGTTGGCTGCAAGAAAGTTCAGAGGTATTTTGTGCCTGTACCCCCTCTAGCACATTCTTGCTGAAGACATATATTAGACGAATGTCATGAGAGGAAGGCATCCAGACTTTGGTATGCTGAGTGGAGTCTATATTAGACCATCAAAATGGCAGAATTTTGAATGATCTAATATCGAACCCAATATCGCGAACGCTGAATTCCCCAGCTGTTAGTAATACTGCAACAATGACCCAAGGAAGGACATATGCATATACTAATAAAAATACAAAACAAGTTTCAGACAGCCTTTTACCTAGGTACAGTACGAGGGAGATGCTGATGATGCCTCCCACCCATTACCTAAGGACAGTAACGAGAAAGATGCTGATGATGCTGTCCCACCTGTTATCTAAGTACAGTAATGAGAGAGATGCTGATGATGCTATCCCACCCGTTATCTAAGTACAGTAATGAGAGAGATGCTGATGATGCTGTCCCACCCATTATCTAAGTACAGTAATGAGAGAGATGCTGATGATGCTATCCCACCCGTTATCTAAGTACAGTAATGAGAGAGATGCTGATGATGCTGTCCCACCCGTTATCTAAGTACATTAATGAGAGAGATACTGATGATGCTGTCCCACCCGTTATCTAAGTACAGTAATGAGAGAGATGCTAATGATGCTGTCCCACCTGTTATCTAAGTACAGTAATGAGAGAGATGCTGATGATGCTCCCACCCGTTATCTAAGTACAGTAATGAGAGAGATGCTGATGATGCTCCCACCCGTTATCTAAGTACAGTAATGAGAGAGATGCTGATGATGCTGTCCCACCCGTTATCTAAGTACAGTAATGAGAGAGATGCTGATGATGCTCCCACCTGTTATCTAAGTACAGTAATGAGAGAGATGCTGATGATGCTGTCCCACCCGTTATCTAAGTACAGTAATGAGAGAGATGCTGATGATGCTGTCCCACCCATTATCTAAGTACAGTAATGAGAGAGATGCTGATGATGCTACCACCCATTATCTAAGTACAGTAATGAGAGAGATGCTGATGATGCTCCCACCCATTATCTAAGTACAGTAATGAGAGAGATGCTGATGATGCTGTCCCACCTGTTATCTAAGTACAGTAATGAGAGAGATGCTGATGATGCTGTCCCACCCGTTATCTAAGTACAGTAATGAGAGAGATGCTGATGATGCTCCCACCTGTTATCTAAGTACAGTAATAGGAGAGATGCTGATGATGCTGTCCCACCCGTTATCTAAGTACAGTACCAAGAGAGATGCTGATGATGCTCCCACCTGTTATCTAAGTACAATAATGAGAGAGATGCTGATGATTCTCCCACCTGTTATCTAAGTACAGTACCAAGAGAGATGCTGATGATGCTGTCCCACCCGTTATCTAAGTACAGTAATGAGAGAGATGCTGATGATGCTCCCACCCATTATCTAAGTACAGTAATGAGAGAGATGCTGATGATGCTGTCCCACCCGTTATCTAAGTACAGTAATGAGAGAGATGCTGATGATGCTGTCCCACCTATCTAAGTACAGTAATGAGAGAGATGCTGATGATGCTCCCACCTGTTATCTAAGTACAGTAATAGGAGAGATGCTGATGATGCTGTCCCACCCATTATCTAAGTACAGTAATGAGAGAGATGCTGATGATGCTGTCCCACCCATTATCTAAGTACAGTACCAAGAGAGATGCTGATGATGCTGTCCCACCCGTTATCTAAGTACAGTAATGAGAGAGATGCTGATGATGCTCCCACCTGTTATCTAAGTACAGTAATAGGAGAGATGCTGATGATGCTGTCCCACCCGTTATCTAAGTACAGTACCAAGAGAGATGCTGATGATGCTCCCACCTGTTATCTAAGTACAATAATGAGAGAGATGCTGATGATTCTCCCACCTGTTATCTAAGTACAGTACCAAGAGAGATGCTGATGATGCTGTCCCACCCGTTATCTAAGTACAGTAATGAGAGAGATGCTGATGATGCTCCCACCCATTATCTAAGTACAGTAATGAGAGAGATGCTGATGATGCTGTCCCACCTGTTATCTAAGTACAGTAATGAGAGAGATGCTGATGATGCTCCCACCCATTATCTAAGTACAGTAATGAGAGAGATGCTGATGATGCTCCCACCCATTATCTAAGTACAGTAATGAGAGAGATGCTGATGATGCTCCCACCCATTATCTAAGTACAGTAATGAGAGAGATGCTGATGATGCTCCCACCTGTTATCTAAGTACAGTACCAAGAGAGATGCTGATGATGCTGTCCCACCTGTTATCTAAGTACAGTAATGAGAGAGATGCTGATGATGCTGTCCCACCCGTTATCTAAGTACAGTAATGAGAGAGATGCTGATGATGCTGTCCCACCTGTTATCTAAGTACAGTAATGAGAGAGATGCTGATGATGCTGTCCCACCCATTATCTAAGTACAGTAATGAGAGAGATGCTGATGATGCTGTCCCACCCGTTATCTAAGTACAGTACCGAGAGAGATGCTGATGATGCTGTCCCACCCGTTATCTAAGTACAGTAATGAGAGAGATGCTGATGATGCTGTCCCACCTGTTATCTAAGTACAGTAATGAGAGAGATGCTGATGATGCTGTCCCACCCGTTATCTAAGTACAGTAATGAGAGAGATGCTGATGATGCTGTCCCACCCGTTATCTAAGTACAGTAATGAGAGAGATGCTGATGATGCTGTCCCACCCATTATCTAAGTACAGTAATGAGAGAGATGCTGATGATGCTCCCACCCATTATCTAAGTACAGTAATGAGAGAGATGCTGATGATGCTGTCCCACCCGTTATCTAAGTACAGTAATGAGAGAGATGCTGATGATGCTCCCACCTGTTATTTAAGTACAGTAATGAGAGGGATGCTGATGATGCTCCCACCCATTATCTAAGTACAGTAATGAGAGAGATGCTGATGATGCTGTCCGACCCGTTATCTAAGTACAGTATTAGGAGAGATGCTGATGATGCTGTCCCACCTGTTATCTAAGTACAGTAATGAGAGAGATGCTGATGATGCTGTCCCACCTGTTATCTAAGTACAGTAATGAGAGAGATGCTGATGATGCTACCACCCATTATCTAAGTACAGTAATGAGAGAGATGCTGATGATGCTGTCCCACCTGTTATCTAAGTACAGTAATGAGAGAGATGCTGATGATGCTGTCCCACCCATTATCTTAGTACAGCAATGAGAGAGATGCTGATGATGCTGTCCGACCCGTTATCTAAGTACAGTAATGAGAGAGATGCTGATGATGCTGTCCCACCCATTATCTAAGTACAGTAATAGGAGAGATGCTGATGATGCTGTCCCACCCGTTATCTAAGTACAGTAATAGGAGAGATGCTGATGATGCTGTCCCACCCATTATCTAAGTACAGTAATGAGAGAGATGCTGATGATGCTCTCCCACCGCTTATCTAAGTACAGTAATGAGAGGGATGCTGATGATGCTCTCCCATTGAATATTGTTGCTTGCAAATGTGTATATCACTGCATATCGATAATAAATAATGTACTAAACCAAATGTCAGTCACTTTATATCTTTTTAGTTTAGTGGGGGAGGTTCAACATGACCAGTCTTCATGTTCATGTTGTGTAGCAGACTCACATACATTGGCTGTCTTCCCCACAAATGGTGCAAACCTGGAAGAGGATATTTATATTAGTTAGAGGGGGTTGTGGGGCACAGCCACCCACAACACCTGGGACAACTTGAACAGAATAATTTAAGAAATGGGAGTTATTCATAAAGACAAATATGGCAAGCAGCTAACACCAGAGCGCTACAAATAACCAATTCCCAAAGAACATAAACATAGAGGTACAACCCCCTTCCCACCACACACACACACACACACACGCGCGCACACACACACACGCACACACACACACACACACGCCAAGACGCAAGACGCATGCACGCACACACACACACACACACACACACACACACACACACACACAGTTGTAAGACTTCCATTAAATGATGCATAGTTTTTTGGGAAAAATGAAATAATTACTTATTGCTTGGTACAAAGTTGTGCAACTTTTGAATAGGCTTATTTAAATTGCAGGACTGTGTGTGGAACAGTTTCTACATGGGGTGCAGGAGTGCTGGCAAGGTGCATTACTGTCTTTCGTTTTTAGTTTCAGGTTATTATTTCACATAATTTTTATATCAGTTTTCAACAGCCTATAGGTGTTCAGCTTTTATGTTTGATATTTTGTTTTTCAATGACATGTGATTCAGGAATTATATAAAACAACATTTTACAAGTCTATAGGCTATTGAGCAGCTATAGGCTATAGGCTATAGGCAAGTCTATTGGCTGTTTGAGCAATTTTTTTCCATCTCTTTCAACTTTCTGGATTGAAAGCCGCACTTGTGCCTGTTTTCTGCCTTTTCTATAACTAGCCTAGTCCGGTTACAGAGTTGCTGTATCCAGGATTGTTAGTAAGCTTCTGAGCCCCCCCCAAGCCTTTCTGTGTTGGAGGAAAGCCTTCTAGCTTATCAGTGGGAGTGGTAAGCACTAGGTAGCCTATCCTCCATGGGAAGAGTGAGTTTTGGCCCAGAAATTGTAGTTTATTGGGCTGTTTGGGAAGTTTTCCATCTCTTTCAACTTGCTTGCTTTAAAGCCTACATTTGTACTTCATCCCCACCTTTCCTGTAACTAGTCTAGTCCAGGTACAGATTTGCTGTACCCAGGACTCTTTGTAAGCTTCTGAGCCCCCCAAGCCTTTCTGTGTTGGAGGGAAGCCTTCTAGCTTATCAGTGGGAGTGGTAAGCATTAGGTAGCCTATCTACCACAAGAGGAGTGGTTCCTCACCCAGAAATTGTAGCTAATGGCCATTTGGGCAGATTTTTTTCCATCTCTTTCAATGTTCTGGTTTAAAAGCCGCACTTGCGCTTGTTTCCCACCTTTCCAGTAACTAGCCTAGTCCAGATACAGAGTTGCTGTATCCAGGACTGTTGGTAAGTTTCTGAGGCCCGCAAGCCTTTCTGTGTTGCAGGAAAGCCTTCTAGCTTATCAGTGGGAGTGGTAAGCAGTAGCTAGCCTGTCTACCGCAAGAGGAGAGGTTCTTGGCCCAGAAATTGTAGTTTATTGACAATTTGGACCGTTTGTCCGTCTCTTTCAACTTTCTGGTTTGAAAGACCACATCTGTGCTTGTTTCCCATCTTTCCTGTAACTAACCTACTGTGTAGCACTAGAATACCTTAAACTGATACAAGCCTTCTAGCTTAGAAGAGAGACTTTGGAGTGATTAAGTATCAGTTTTCTGTACTTTCTTGCTGTACTTAACTGTTTTCTGCCTAGACGCAGATTTTCCAGCATTTATTGTGATTTAAAAGCTTGTTTTTTTTTTACATATTGTACTTATTTGACTGCCTGCACTTTTAAAAAGTTGTTTTTTGTTTAAATAATTTGTTTAACTGTTGTAGGCTACACACTAAAGTGTGATAGCCTTTTCTGATCGTTTGTAGTCGTTTAAAGCTGTTTTGTATTTTTTACTGTTTTTGCCTTATCTTTTCAAAAAACAAAGAAAAAAAATTCCTTGTTTCCCGCCTTTCTAAACTGGTATAGTCCAGTTTTCAGGCTAGTGCTGAATTCAGGGCTGTGATACTAGCTCCTGAGTTGCCCATACCTTACTTGGATAGAAGGACGTTTCTCTGTTCACCTGTGAGAGAGGGGCGCTTTGAGCAACCTATCTGTCCCTGGAGGAGTGGTTCCAGCCCAGAAGTTAGTAGTTTATTGGCCATTTTTGGGCTAATTTCTAACTCGTTCATTTCCCTTCTATAAAAACCGCATTTGCACAGTTTTGTGCACCGGTTAAATCATTCCCGGCTCCACTAAGTCTCCTCTTCAGTTTTTCCCTTGAAACTAGTGTAACTCTCAACCTAAGCAGTCAAAAAGCATCTTAACAGCCCAGCACTTACTCAGACCTAATAGCAAGCACTAATATACCCTGAGACTGATTGCCCAGCAGGGCAAGGCTCTTTATTCACCCCTCAACAACCAAGCGACTAAGCAGCTCACCCTACTATTCAGGCATGACCAAAGGGCAACTTCAGGTGCACTCTCCAGTCCAGCTGGTGAATCTAGGTATCCTGAGGCAATGTTACAACTGCCTCATGTACACAGACAACCCTCTCCTCCTACCACAAAACACTAACATATGAGAGAGATGCAATTATACAGCCAAACTGGAAGCTAAGCTGTCTCCACCCAAGAATGGAACAAACAGTCAAGAGGAGAGGGTTAACACTTCCACCACACCTCCAGCTGCACACAGACCTACTAAAAGAGCACTGGCAAAAAATACACATAAATACACAAAATCATACTCGGAGGCTCTAAATAAAAACCTGCAAAAGCATCAGAGACCTCCAAAGTAGACAGCCAAACAACCTGCACTTCTCGTCACAAACCAGACAACACATAAAACACAAAATCAGTGTGCCACACAATCACAGCCCTTAAGGTGAAATAACATACCTAACACACTAGTAATAGGTGGCTCTATAGTCAGGCACACTGACATCCCACTCACTAGGCTGGACAAGCAGAAGGTTACTGTTAGCTGCCTGTCAGGAGCCAGAATCCGCCACATAACACAAACACTCAGGTCACTCCAGAACAAGTACAGATATGATTCTGTCATTGTTCATGTTGGTGTGAATGACCTGATATGTATCTCCCTGGACTACACGAAAAGAGGCATGGAAGAGCTCTCTGATCATGCAGCCCAGGCTGGTATGACCCTGACCCTGAGTGGCATCCTGCCCTCACCAAGAATGATACCTCAGTATAAAGAAAAAATTATCAGTTTCAACAATTGGCTAAGCTTCTGGTGTCATTCAAAGGGGATCTAGTGTCTGTCAGCCTGGGACGACATGCTCGACAAGCCGCATTGCTTTGCAAGAGATGGCTTGCACCTGTCACTCCTAGGCTTTCAAATACTGGACAAGGCTCTTGCTGCCCCATAGTGCCTTTTTTAGGCAAGGCTCAAAAGTCAAACCCACCTTCATAAACAGCACAATTAACAAAAAACTGAGGGTTATGCTACTCAATGCCATGAGTTTAAATCTCAAAATGCATGCGCTTGAAGCACTCCTCACTATGGGGAACGTCAACATCTGTGTAGTAACTGAAACCTGGTTCAAGGCTCCAGAGAGCACCCCAGCACTACCGTGCTACAACTCATACCACACGTTTCGGCCACAGAACACGGACCGAAACACAAAAGTAGGGGGTGTATCCATATTCATCAAGGATACCTACACCTCCAGGTTAGTGGTGCAGCGTGATACCTCTGAGATCATCCATATGTTCATAGGTTCATAGGTTCATAGGTTTATACTAGGCTATCTGCCCTAAGGCATTTATAAGCCTAGCCCAAATTTTTGTGGCTTACGCCACCCCTTATATGAAAAAATACTGTGCCCATTAGTTTGTTGTGCCTCTGTCCAGCAGTGACACAGAGATGATTCCTGGGGTAAACCTACGATCTCCCATCCACAGGTCTAGATTTCTCTTGAACAGAGTCAGCGAGGTGCTCTGCCTCACATGGACCGGGATTTTATTCCACAGCATAGGGAGTCTCTGAGTGATAAATCTATCCCTCCAGCACGTCCTATTTATATCCGTGCTAAGGTTTAAGTCGCTTGCTCTAGTGGTTTTGGTGGATTTGGATTTTTTGAGGTGGAGCATGTCCATTAATTCCGGGTTGGACATGGCCTTGTATGTCAGGCACATGTCACCTCTGAGCAGACGGTATGTGACTGAATAGAGCTGGAGTGCAACTAACATCGGGCAAATCTGCAATGCAAATTGTGGCCTGCTACAGATCACCCTCCATGACCCAGGACCACCACTCCACCTTTTTGGAGACACTGGAAAATATGAAAGTCCTATCAAACACCCTGATATTGGGCAATTTCAATTACCCTACCATTCACTGGGAAAACTACTCAAGTACAAATTCCCAGGCCCAACACTTCCTGGAATTCATCAACTCAAACGCCCTGGATCAGCTGGTAAACTCCCCTACCAGAGGTGAAAACATATTGGACCTGGTCATCACCAACATGGGCAACAGGTGTTCCACACCAGAGGTCAACCCGTCACTGGTTAGATCAGACCATAAACTAATCACTCTAGATGTCCACACCCCGCCACCACCTCCAACTAAGGAAACCACAGTAAAAAACTTTTCTAAAGCAAACTTCACCTTACTTAAGACAGAGGTGGTTCATAGGTTCATAGGTTCATAGGTAGGTACTAGGCTATTGGCCCAAGGGCCTATGTAAGCCTAGCCAACAAGGCTCCCTGGCTTACATCACCCCAGAAAATTATTTTCTTGTGCCACAGTCGAGCAGAGACACAGAAGTGATCCCCGGGGTGTATTTCCTATTTCCCATCCACTCATCAAGATTTTTCTTGAAGAGTGCTAATGAAGAACTTTGCTTGACATAGATGGGTAGCTTGTTCCAGAGTATGGGAAGTCTCTGGGATAGGAATCTATCCATCCAGCATGTTCTGTTTATTGTGGTGACAAGGTTTAGGTCCCTAGAGCGTGCAGCTCAGAGGGATTGGGATTTCTTTAGGTGTAGCATATACAACAGCTCTGGGTTTGACATAGCTTTATATGTTAGGCAGAGATCACCTCAGAATAGACAATATGCTATGGAGAAAAGCTGCAGTTTTTTGAGGCGGTCAGTGTAGGGCATTTGTTTAAGTCCAGTAATCCTCTTTGTGAGGTACTTCTGTGGCCTTTCCAGCTGATGCAGATGTCTTGAGAGGTACATTCCAAAAGGGGTATTGTACTCTATAATGGGTCTAATGAGTGTCGAGTAGAGGGGAACGATGACCTCGTTTTTCCTGGATGGGAACCCTTTTATGATGAGGTGTGCCACGTAGAAGGACTTCCTGATTAGTGTGGCGATGTGACTATCAATGGAGAGACTACTGCCACCTGGGTCCCAAGGTCTCTTATCACGCATTCGGTGTTAAGTAGATTGCTGCCTATGTGGTAGTTCATGGGTACAGAGTTTTTACCAAAGGGGATGACACTGCACTTTTTGGCATTGAGCTTGAGGCCATGGCTCTGACACCAGGCATCTGTTTCAGAGAGGCCCTTCTGTAGAATATCCACATCATTTGGGGACTTTATAGCATTTACTGTCTGTTTTTTTCCTTGTCTCTGTAAAAAAACAAAAAAATCTCTTGTTTTCCCGCCTTACTGAACTAGAGTAGTCCAGTTTCAGAGTTGCTGATCCCTGGGCTTTGTTTTTAGTTCCTGATACTGATCCATTGCCTTATTAGGAAGGAGGGAAGTTTCTTTGCTTACCAGTGGGAGTGGGAAGCACTGAGCAGCCTTTTTGTCCAATTTGGTGAAGTTTCAGCCAGAAACTAGTAGTCCATTGGTCGTTTTGGGCCAATTCCTAGCTCCTTTCAGCCCCCTGCTATAAAACACGCTAAACGCACATTTTCCAGCTTGTACCAACTCAGCACAGATCCTCGTGGTGGCCTGCAGAGTGATCCAAGCAGCAGAGAGCTAAAAGAGTGACTTTCTACCAGATATAAGTATTTTTTGTGGCTTTCCCACTGTTATTAAGCTAGCGACTGCATTTCGCCTGTTTTACTGCTACTTTAAGTGATTTCTGCATTTTACACTGTTTATTGCACTTTAAGTTACTAATTGTTGCAAATTGTTTCTGTAGGCTACACACTAAAGTGCCAGCCGATTTACAGCATTTATAGCATTTACTGTCTGTTTTTTTCCTTGTCTCTGTAAAAACAGAAATTCTCTTGTTTTCCTGCCTTACTGAACTAGAGTAGTCCAGTTTCAGAGTTGCTGATCCCTGGGCTTTGTTTTTAGTTCCTGATACTGATCCATTGCCTTATTAGGAAGGAGGGAAGTTTCTTTGCTTACCAGTGGGAGTGGGAAGCACTGAGCAGCCTTTTTGTCCGATTTGGTGAAGTTTCAGCCAGAAACTAGTAGTCCATTGGTCGTTTTCCAATTCTAGCTCCTTTCAGCCCCCTGCTATAAAACACGCTAAACGCCAAGATTTACCAGCTTGTACCAACTCAGCACAGATCCTCGTGGTGGCCTGCAGAGTGATCCAAGCAGCAGAGAGCTAAAAGAGTGACTTTCTACCAGATATAAGTATTTTTGTGGCTTTCCCACTGTTATTAAGCTAGCGACTGCATTTCGCCTGTTTTACTGCTACTTTAAGTGATTTCTGCATTTTACACTGTTTATTGCACTTTAAGTTACTAATTGTTGCAAATTGTTTCTGTAGGCTACACACTAAAGTGTGCTAGCCGATTTACAGCATTTATAGCATTTACTGTCTGTTTTTTTCCTTGTCTCTGTAAAAACAAAAATCTCTTGTTTTCCGCCTTACTGAACTAGAGTAGTCCAGTTTCAGAGTTGCTGATCCCTGGGCTTTGTTTTTAGTTCCTGTTACTGATCCATTGCCTTATTAGGAAGGAGGGAAGTTTCTTTGCTTACCAGTGGGAGTGGGAAGCACTGAGCGCCTTTTGTCCGATTTGGTGAAGTTTCAGCCAGAAACTAGTAGTCCATTGGTCGTTTTGGGCCAATTCCTAGCTCCTTCAGCCCCTGTTATAAAACACGCTAAACGCTAGCGATTTAAGCGAGTTGCCACTGTTGCACACAAGAGCAGTGGCGTTAAACAAGGTTAAACTATTCGGGCCATCTAAATTCCACTCTTCAAATTTTCCCTTAGAACTACCTTCCTCCAGCTGTACTGCTGATCTAACCAGCATATCCTATAACTGAAAAGTTCATCTCTACTTGATTCCCAAGTAGACTATTCTCTATATGTAAAGCCTAGCACTTACTCCTACAGTACTTGCACCTTGATAAAGCACTCTTATTATAGATAGTACCCCACCAGCCTAAAACCCACTTCCCGAGTCCTTTGAAAGTCTCTTTATCTACTACTTCTAGTATGTCGGGATCAGTTGCTAGTGTCCTCCAGCTCAACTGGTGAACCTGGGAATATTGAGGCAATGTTACAATTGCCTCATGTACACAGACAATCCTCTCCTTCTCCCACAAAACACAAATACATGCGAGAGATGCAACTATACGGCCAAACTGGAGGCTGAGCTCTCTCAACATAGGACTGGCAAGACCAGACAGGAGGAGAAGGTAACCACACAATACATACCCAGTCACACATGGTGCCATCACAACTTCAAATCATACACATACTCACACAAAGACATACTCGGAGGCTCTGATCAAAAATTTACCAAAACAGCAGAGGCCACCAAAGCAGACACCCAAACAACTACCACCTCACGACCCAACACATGCAACACATAGACCACACAGTCAGAGTGTCAAACAGTCACAGCCCTTAAGGCCAAAAAAAATGCCAGACAAACTTGTCATTGGTGATTCCATAGTCAGACACACTGACGTCCCGCTCACCAGACTGAGTAAGGAGAAGGTCACAGTAAGCTGCCTGTCGGGCGCTAGAATCTGCCACATAACGCAAGCACTCAGGTCTCTCAACAGCAGGTACAAGTATGACTCAGTCATTGTCCACGCTGGTGTCAACGACCTGAGACGCACTCCTTGGACTACATGAAAAGGGACATCGAGGAGCTCTCTGATTATGTAGCCCAGGCAGGTATGACCCTGACCTTGAGCAGTATCCTACCTTCACCTAGAATGATGCCACAATACAGTGATAAGATGATCAGCTTTAATAATTGGCTTAAATTCTGGTGTCATTCAAAGGGGATCCAATGTCTGTCTGCCTGGGATGACATGCTGGACAAGCCACGCTGTTTCAAGGGACGGCTTGCACCTGTCACCCCTGGGCTTCCGGATATTGGCAAAGGCTCTTGCCACCCCATAGTGGCTTTTTAGGCAAGGCTCAAATTCTAAACCTACCACCCTAGAACACCAAAAGGAAAAAACTAAGGGTAATGCTGCTCAATGCCAGAAGTCTCAATCTCAAGATGCACGCACTCGAGGCCCTTCTCAATATGGAGAACATCGATGTCTGTGCTGTGACAGAAACCTGGTTCAAGGCTCCTGAGAGCACCCCAGCACTAACAGGTTTCACCTCATATCATGCCCGCCCCAAAATCCGGACAACACCAAGAAAGGAGGGGTGTCCATATTCATAAAGGACACCCACACCTCAAGGTTGGTGGCAACGCACGATGCATCGGAGACCATCCAGGTGCAATTAACCATAGGCAAGACTGCTCTGCAATTTGTAGCATGTTACAGGCCACCCTCTCAAACTCAGGAACCTCACATGGCCTTCCTGAAAACATTGGAGGATAAATGTATCTCCAAACACCATCATACTAGGTGACTTCAACTACCCTAATATAGACTGGGAACACTACTCAAGCCCGAACACTCTAACCCAAAGATTCCTGGAGTTCATAAACTCAAATGCCATGGAACAACTAGTCACCATCCCCACAAGAGGAGAAAACATACTTGATCTCATCATCACGAACATGGGATCAAAATGTTCAACACCGAAGTATACCCCTCACTGGTGAGATCAGATCATAAACTAATCTCGCTGGAGGTCCTCATCCCGCCCCACCTGAAACAAAAAGACCACAGTGAAAAACTTCTCAAAAGCCGATTTCACACTTCTAAAAACTAGTGTGGTCTCCTTTAAGGCCCCTGAGCCAGTGGTAAACATTACTCAAACCGCTGAATCACTTACAAATGCCTTCTACCAGCACCTACAGGACTGCATGGATCAGGCAATCCCAAACAAAACTAAGACTCTCTGTACCAAAGGCAAGCATCCAGTCTGGTGGACCCCAGCCATAAACAAGCTCTACAACAAAAGGAGGAAGCTACTACAAGATAGAGCAAAATCCTTGAAAGGTAAGACACCTTTGATCATTATAAGTAAAAAACTAAGAGCTCTCATAAAATCATCCAAGGCAAATTTTGAGAGAAAAATCGCCAAGGACTCTAAAGACAATCATAAGGCCTTCTTTAGCTATGTTAGAAACCTAGGAGGAAACTCCCAGATATGCTCAGAATTAGTTCAAAATGATTTGAAAATTACTGAACCTACACACATTGCCAACATACTAGCTGACAGGTTCAGTGCAAACTTCTCCCCCCCCCCTCCCCCCCAAAGGGAGAGATATCTATTCCAGAGGATTGTAGCCCCCCAAACATCTCCAACGCCCAGGTGAGAACTGCCCTCACTAAGGCAAAAAACACAGCATCCATGGGACCGGATGGTGTCCCTGGCTGTGTGCTTCACGAACTCAACGAGGAATTAAACCCACAGTTAGGACAGCTGTTTAATTTTAGCCTCACCTCAGGATACACTCCAAGGAGTGGCGCATGGCGACTGTGGTCCCCCTTCATAAGGGCGGTGCCTCCACAGACCGTGGAAATTACCGCCCCATTAGCTTGACAAGCCTTATCTGCAAAGCCATGGAGAGGATCATAATGGAACTCATAAATAAAGACATAGGAACTTGCAGACTTTGGATCCAACCCAGTTTGGCTTTGTCAAAGGCAGATCCTGCCTCTTAAACTTGGTTGACTTTTTCGAGACAGTCACCAAGGCCATTGATGAGGGAAAGGCAGTCCATACAGCCTACCTCGACCTGGCAAAGGCCTTCGACCCAATACCCCACTCAGGTATCATCGAAAAACTCATCAGCTTGAATGTAAACCCATACATCACAAGATGGGTTGCAAACTGGCTAAGTGACAGAACCCACAGGGTCAGAGTTGCTGGAGCCATGTCAGACTCAAAGCCTGTCACAAGTGGTGTCCCACAGGGCTCAGTCCTGGGTCCACTCTTGCTCGGCATCTACTTTTCTGAAGTACAAGCAAACACAGGAGGGTTATGGCTGACAAAGTTTGCAGATGACTGCAAACTGGGCGCCATAGTCGAAAACACATCTGACACAGATATCCTCCAGAAGGGCCTCACAGAAACGGATAACTCGTGCCAGAGCCATGGCCTGAAGTTAAACGCCAAAAATGCATAGTCATACCCTTCGGAAAAACAAGGTTACCCCTAGCTACCATATAGATGGCAATCCACTGAGCACAGAAAAGTCATCAGGGATCTGGGGACCCAGGTTGACAGTAGCCTTCGCTTGACACTCATGTTGCTAAAGTAGTTAGGAAAACCTTCTATATCGCCCACCTGATCATGAAGGGATTCACATCTAGATCAAGGGAGGTCATCGTCCCCTGTACTCATCACTCATTAGACCTATGATTGAGTACAATGCCCGTTCAGAATGTATCTGACCAGACACCTGCTGCAGCTTGACAGGCCCCAAAAGTTCCTCACCAAAAGGATAAAGGGTCTCAAAAATATGTCTTATGCTGCCCGACTGAAAGAACTCCAGCTCTATTCAGTCTCATACCGCTTGCTCAGAGGTGACCTGTGCCTGACATATAAGGCCATGTCAAACCCAGATTTGATGAATATGCTTCACCTCAAAAATCTAGATCCCTCAGAACCACAAGGGCGGAGACTTAAACCTTGACACGGTTATAAATAGAACGTGCTGGAGGGACAGATTCATCACCCAGAGACTCCCTGTGCTGTGGAACAAAATCCCGGTACATGTGAGGCAGAGCACCTCGCTGGCCTTGTTCAAGAGGAATCTTGACCAATGGATGTGAGATCGCAGATATACCCCAGGGATTACTTCAGTGTCACTGCTTGACAGAGGCACAGCAAAATGATAGGCATAGTTTTTATTCAAACTAAAGGGGTGGCGAAAGCCACATAACTATGGGCTAGGCTTATAAATGCCCTTGGGCAGATAGCCTAGTATGAACCTATGAACCTATGAACTTGACTATGGCTCCTAGTTTGCAGTCATCTGCGAACTTCATTAGCCAGAGGCCTTCTATGTTAGCCTGTACTTCAGAGAAGTAGATACCAAAGTGGAGTGGTCCCAGGATGGAACCCTGTGGTACTCCACTTGTCACTGGTTTGAGGTCAGATTTGGAGTCAGCAACTTTTACAGCGTGGGTTCTGTCAGTGAGCCAGTTGGCAACCCATCTTGTGACGTAGGGATTTATGCCTAGTTTATTGAGTTTAGCTATAATTCCAGAATGGGGGATGGTGTTGAAAGCCTTGGCAAGGTCAAGATAGGCTGTGTGAACCACCTTACTCTCATCTACGGCTTTGGTGACTGCTTCAAAGAAGTTGATCAGGTTCAGGAGGCATGATCTGCCTTTCACAAACCCGAACTGGGTGGGATCCAGAGTTTGGAGGTTACCAATGTCTTTGTTTATGAGTTCCATGATGATACGTTCCATGGCTTTGCAGACCAGGCTCATCAGGCTAATAGGTCTATAGTTTCCGGGATCAGTTGTGGCTCCCCCTTTGTGGAGTGGGATAACTGTTGCTGTGCGCCATTCAGTGGGCACAAAGCCTGACGTGAGACTATTATTGAACATGGTGCTTAAGTGGGGAGCCAGTTCATTCTGAAGTTTATGTAAAACGCAGCCTGGGATGTTGTCCGGTCCCATGGATGCTGTGTTTTTGGCTTTAGACAGTGCAGCTTTCACCTGCGTAGTTGTGATTACAGGGACTCTGCATTCTTCCTGTAAAGATATGGACCCTTTATGGGGTGGTTAAAGTTAGCACTGAACCTATCTGCCAGGATGTTGGCAATATCAATTGGTTCTGTAATTTTTGTGCCTTTGTGCTGTAACTCAGAGCAGATCTGGGTGCTGCCATTGAGATTCTTGACATAGCTATAGAATGCTTTGTGGTTGTCCTTGGAATTAGTGGTGATTTTATTTTTGTAGCTAGCTTTGGAGGATCTTATAAGGGATCTCAGCTTCTTACTGAGGCTGACCAGGGAGCTCCTCCACTCATGGGAGTTTACTCTCTTTTGCAACAGTTTCTTCCTTCTGTTGTACAGTTTGTTTATGGCAGGGGACCACCAGATTGGCTTCCTTTTTTGGAGGATAGTGTCTTGGTTCTGTTTGGGATAGCACAATCCATGCACTCATGTAAGTGCTTATAGAGTGCATTTGTGTAGGATTCAGCAGTTGTAACTGTATTGTCCATCTGCATGGGTGTCATGAAGTTCACTATTTCTGTCTTAAGAAGCATGAAGTTGGCTTTGGAAAAATTTTTTACTGTGGTTTCCTTAATGGGGGGGGGGGGGGGGATGTGGATATCAAGGGTGATTAGCTTCTGGTCGGATCGGACCAACGAGGAGTTGACTTCAGGTGTGCAACACCAGTCACTCATGTTGGTAATGACTAGGTCTAGGATATTGTTGCCCCTGGTGGGGGTGTGGATAAGTTGATCTAGGGCATTGGAGTTTATGAATACCAGAAAGCGTTACGCTAAGGAGTTGGTACATGAGTTGTTTTCCCAGTTAATGTTGGGGTAGTTGAAGTCACCCATTATTAGGGTGTTTGGTTGAACCTAATATTTTCCAGTACATCAGGAAAAGAGGAGTGGGAATCCTGGGGCATGGTGGGGATTCTGTAGCAAGCTACAATTTGGATTGCAGGTTTGCCAAGAGTTAGTTGCACTTGGATAATCTCAGATGCATTATACTGAGCAACTAGCCTGGAGGTGTGGATATCCTTAATGAATATGGACACACCCCCCACCTTTGGTGTTTCGGTCCAGGTTACATGGCCGAAAAGTGTGGTATGAGTTATAGGCTGGTAGTGCAGGGGTGCTCTCTGGAGCCTTGAACCAGGTCTCAGTCACTGCACAGATATCGATGTTCTCCATTTTAAGGAGTGCCTCGAGTGAGTACATTTTGAAATTTAGACTTCTAGCATTGAGTAGCATTACCCTCAGTTTTTGCTTGTCTGTTCCTGTTATGGTGGTGAATTTGTTACTTGAACCCTGCCTAAAAAAGGCACTATAGGGGCGGCAAGAGCATTAGCCATTATCCGGAATCCCAGGGGTGACAGGTGCAGGCCATCTGTGGCAAAGCATCGTGGTCTGTTGACCATGTCATCCCAAGCAGATAGATACTGGATCCCCTTAGAATGACACCAGAAGCTTAGCCAATTGTTGAAGTCAATAATTTTGTCCTTGTACTGCGGTATCATTCTGGGCGATGGCAGAATGCTACTCAGGGCTAGGGTCATACCTGCCTGGGCTACAAGATCAGAGAGCTTTTCCATGTCTCTTTTCATGTAGTCCAGGGAGGTACGTCTCAGGTCATTCACACCAACATGGACAATGACAGAGTCATATTTGTACTTGTTGTGGAGTGACCTGAGTGCATGGGTTATGTGGTGGATTCTGGCACCTGACAGGCAGCTGACAGTAACCTTCTCCTTGTTTAGCCTGGTGAGTGAGACATCAGTGTGCCTGACTATAGAGTCACCTATGACTAGTGTGTTGGGTATGTTGTTTTGCCTTATTGGCTGTGTTTGAGTGGCACACTGCGTCTGTGGGCTATGTGTCATTTGGGTTGTGTTTGGGCATGGAGGTTGCTTGTGTTTCTGCTTTGGAGGTCTCTGTTGCTTAGGCGGATTATTATTGAGAGCCTCCGCGAATGTTCTTGAGTTTCTATGTGAGGATTTTGGTGGTGTAGACGTAGTGAGACTATTTGAGTGTGGTGTGGTGTAAATGTTTACCTTCTCCTCGTGACTGTCAGGTTCAGTCTTGGTTGGAGAGAGCTTTACCTCCAGTTTGGCTAGATAAGTGCATCTCTCACAGGTTGTAGTGTTGGGTGGTAGGAGGAGAGGGTTGTCTGTGTACATGAGGCAATTTCTACATTGCCTCAAGATGCCCAGATTCATCAGATAGACAGGGGAGAACACTGGGAGCTGACCCTTGGACATGCCTGAATAAAAAACTATTTTCCTCTAGATAAATGAGGAAGGTGAGTACAAGTGTTTTTCTCTAAGCAAGTGAGAATAAGTACAAAAACTGTTTTCCTTTAGGTAATGAGGAAGATTGAGTGCTGTAGTAATTAATAGGTTATTTAGTGCTTACAAGTTCTGAACAAGTGCTGAGCATGAATAAGCAAATTTAAGTGCTAAAACTAAAAATCTGTATCTGCATTAGACGAGTTACAGGACAGAAACAAGTGCAAATGCAGGCCTTCAAACCAGAGAGTTTAGAGAGTTGGAAGATTGCCCAAACGGCCAATAACTACAAATTCTGGGCCAGAACCACTCCTTATGTGGTAGACAGGTTACCTAGTGCTTACCACTCCCACTGATGAGCTAGAAGGCTTCCCTCCAACACAGAAAGGCTTGGGGGGCTCAGAAGCTTACATACAGTCCCGGATACAGCAAATCTGTATCTGAAACACTAGTTACAGGAAAGGTAGGAAACAGGCTTACAGTTTTTTTTTTTTCAGAGAAGTAGCAAAAACAGTAGTAAAAACAATTCACATGCAGTGCAAGTTAGCACACTTGAGTATGTAGCAATATTAGTCCACACACAGTTAGAAAAAATGCAATTAAATTAAAAAGGACTAAAAGCAAGTGCAGAAAGGGTTTATTAGGTAGAATGCGGTAAAGAGATGGGACTGGGGGAGTGTCCTAGATCAAGTCTACAGTGGGACGGGCACTGCAAAAGCCACCAAATTTAAACTACAACCAAAAACAGGGAGTTTCACAGCCCCCACGCTAAAGGATAACTCTGCCCAAGATGCAGAAACCTTTACAAATGCACTCTATGTGCACCTACAAGGATGCATGGATTGTGCCATCCCTAGCAAAACCAAGACTCACTCCTCTAAGAGAAGGAAACCAGTTTGGTGGACCCCTGCAATAAACAGGCTGTACAATAGAAGGAGGAAACTAGTTCAGAAAAAAAGAAAATCTCAAGAAGGAAAGACATCCTTGATCAGTATCAGTATAAAACTAAGGTCCCTCATGAAATCATCCAAGGCTAACTTCGAAAGAAAAATAGCCAAGGATTCAAAAGATAACCACAAAGCCTTCTTTAGCTATGTTAAGAATCTAAGTGGCAACTCACAGATATGCACTGAACTAGTGCAAAATAGCACAAAATATACTGAACCTACTGATACTGCCAGCATCCTGGCAGATAGATTCAGTGCAAACTTCAACCTCCTCTCACCTCTAAAATGGCCCACAACAATACCGGAAAAGTGTAGTGTCCCAAAAATCACAGACGCACAGGTGAAAACAGCCCTTTCAAAAGCCAATAACACAGCGTCAATGGGACCAGATGGTGTCCCAGGCTGCGTCTTGCATGAACTACAGAATGAACTAACCCCCCACCTAAACACGCTGTTTAACCTCAGCCTCTCCACAGGCTACATGCCCGTAGAATGGCGTACAGCAACGGTTATTCCTCTCCACAAAGGAGGGGCCACAACTGACCCTGGTAACTATTGCCCCATAAGCCTGACTAGCCTGGTCTGCAAGGCTATGGAGCGCATCATCATCATCATGGAACTCATTAACAAAGACATTGGGAACCTCCAGACACTTGACCCGACCCAGTTTGGCTTTGTTAAGGGCAGATCATGCCTACTAAACCTGGTTGACTTTTTCGAGACAGTCACAAAGGCCATAGATGAGGGAAAGGTGGTTCACACAGCCTACTTAGACCTCACCAAAGCTTTCAACACCATTCCCCACTTGGGTATTACAGAAAAACTCACCAGCCTGAACATAAATCCCTACGTCATGAGATGGGTTGCCAACTGGCTTACAGACAGAACTCACACAGTAAGAATAGCGGGCTCCAGGTCTGACTCTAAACCAGTCACAAGTGGTGTCCCGCAAGGCTCGGTCCTGGGACCCCTGCTTTTCGGCATATACTTCTCAGAAGTACAGGCAAGCACAAGAGGATTATGGCTAACCAAGTTTGCCAATGACTGCAAAGTGTAAGCCATAATTGACACTCCGGCTGACACGGACATCCTCCAAAAGGGCCTTACTGAGATGGACACCTGGTGTCAAAGTCATGGCCTCAAGCTAAATGCCAAAAAATGCATAGTCATCCCATTTGGGAAAAACAAAACACCCATGAATTACCAAATAGGTGGCAGCCTCCTTAATACAGAAGAGGTAATAAGAGATCTGGGGACCCAGGTAGATAGTAATCTCTTCTTTGACAATCATATTGGCAAATTAGTTAGGAAATACTTCTAATTGGCCCATCTAATTACTAAAGGGTTCGCATATAGAAATAAAGAGGTTATAGTGCCTCTCTACTCATCACTCATTAGACCCATCATAGAGTACAATGTCCCATTTGAGATGTACCTCACAAGACACTTCCAACAGCTGGAAAGACCACAAAAGTACCTCACTAAGAGGATTACTGGCCTCAAACATATGTCCTATGCAGCCCAACTGAAAAAACTCCGGCAGTACTCGGTGGCATATCGCTTACTCAGAGGTGATCTCCGCCTGACTTACAAAGCCATGTCCAACTCAGAATTGATGGACATGCTCCACCTAAAGAAATCCAAGTCACTGCGAGTCATGTGCTCTAGTGAGCTAAACCTCACCACAACAATAAATAGAACATGCTGGAGGGATAGATTCCAGTCACAGTGACTCCCCATGCTTTGGAACAAAATTCCAACTTACATCAGGCAGAGTCCCTCACTAACACTCTTCAAGAGAAATATTGACGAGTGGATGGGTAACAAAAAATACACCCCTGGGATCACTTCATTGGCTCTGCTTGACAGAAGATCAGTTAATTAATCAATGGGGCGGCAAAATCCGACACACTCTGCCTAGGCTTATAAATGCCCTTGGGCAGATAGCCTAGTGCCTACCTATGAACCTATGAACCTATAGCAAGCCCCGATTACTTTGAACATGGTGGTTGTTAGACAGGAGGAATGCATTTCTTCCACCCTTTGAGAATTTGCAGTGGTGACACATAAAAAGTGAGATTTTAGGTTGCTTATGATTTGTAATGCAGTGTGGTGTGCTGCATAAACAAGCAGAAATGAAAAGGTACTGTGTCCATTTAAAAGTTTACATTTTATATCTGAGAACTAAATTTACCTAAAGTATCCTTAAATAAGCTCATTAAAATTTTGTCTGGCTCTTACCAAAACTGAACAGGTTTGGATGATTCTAATCCAAATCTAATCTAAATCCAATGGATAATTGAATTAATCAATTCAATTCAATAATTCAATAATTGAATTAAACAATTGAATCCAAATCTAATCTAAGCTGATGATGTGAATGTTTCTAAGAAATGTAAATATTACCAAGAGTATTGGGAATACTATTTAGATTTCATTCTCAAGAGGTAAAAATATTAAATTTAAAAGTGAAATATGCAATACATGTAAGACAATCAATAAGGATATACTTAGACCCTTTTTAACATTGTCATTTTATAAATATTTGCATAGATAAGTTGATTAAAAAACCACATACCCTATATAAAGAGGTTTTAGTTTGACTTTCCCTAGTATATGTAATAAACAACTAATGGTACTGTTTTATTCTTCTTATCACTGCAGAATATGTGGTTAGTACAAACATTGGATTTTTGAAGTGACTTCTTTGTATATATTGTATATAGAATGTTATGTTTTGTTGTATGTTGTGTGTATCTTATTGTATAATGTCTTACATGTTGTAACCTAAAAAACTGCAATAAAGAAATTCCCCGTTGGGGAAACTTTTTTCTTGCTCCAGACCGATGGCAGAAAAAGTTAATAACTGTATTTCTTGTGGGAAGCAAATACCTCATAAGGACTTTCATTCTTACTGTATACCTTGCCTAGGCCCTGACCACGACGTTGCTAGTTGTAGGTTTTGTACTAGATTTAACCAACGCACTGTTAAGCGTCGGTACGATTTTGCATTAAGCTATTTTGGGCGAAGATTTAATTATACAATGTCATTGGATAGCCATCCGACTACCAGAGTTCACAAAAAATGCAAGGATAAAGATAAAGACAGGCAACCGAGGTCCAAAACCGATGACGAGGCTTCTTCTAACCAAGCCGCCGGTTCGCCGGTCCTCAGTGAGGCACTTTCGCAGCCCTTGACGCCAGCTACTTTTGAGTCGCAGGCCACTACCGACTCCCACGTGGAGTCGGCCAGGCTGCAGGGAAACTCAAGGTATTGGAGCCTCGGAGAGCAATCCCTCAGATGGGTCCGGAGCCACTGAGCAGGCATCGGCTTCTGAGGGTGTATTCAGACCTAAACAATTATATATTAAACCGACTGCAAAGACAAAGAATACAACACCTTTAAGGACAAAGAAGCAAGTTCAACAGTCTCAGGGACAGGCCTCCATGCCCAAAAAACAGATGCTCAAAATGGCTGAAGACTTAATTACTTTGATTAGGGGTTCCCATCCCCCTCCTGATAAGAGGCCTAGGCAAGAGATAGACTATGAATCTTCAGATCAGGTTTCCATTTCTTCTGATTCCTCTTCTAAGCAGGAATATTCTCTTCCTCCCTGTTAAGAGAAAAAGTTTTAAAACACACTGTTACTTGTCTCTTTCTCCCATCTAGCAAAATGAATATGCTATTTGCTGAAATGTTGGTAAGAAAAGGTCATTGAACCATGTTTATTAAAGATGGGCTTTACCTATGATAGATGTAGTTTGCTTATGAACTTGAATAACATCTGTTTTCTATACTTCTGAATAAAGAAAGCTAACTGCAGTTAAATGAAAGCTTGGTAAAAGGACGCACGGCTGAGTAAGAGTTAATTTACTGAAGCAGGCTGTGTGCTGTGGAAAATTCCAGCTACCACTGTTGAACTAAGTATTCTGTACCTTTTTGAACATTCTGTACTAACTGTGGTTTTGAGGTAAACATTCTACACTAGCTGTGGTTTTGAGGTAAAGCATTCTTTTCTGAGGTAATTTGTGATCCTAGATGTTTTTCATAGCCAACTGTCAACTGTCAGAAATGTAACAAAAGCTATTTTGGCTAGTAACAGGAAAGTATAAAAGTTGATGTCAGTGAACAAACTGATCAGATTGAGATCATCTTGGCCAACATGCTGCTGTAATCTGGTTAGCTGCAAATAAAGAAGTTTTTCATCACCTGAGGCAGATATGACTCGCTTGAATTTTTTTCTTCTGACATTTTGGTCCTTCGGACCGGAAACCTCCACGAAGATACGGATCAGACCGACAGAGAGACCGAAAAACCTGTGCAGGTGAGGGTTTCTCATCTTAAGATTCCCTCGACGGAAAGCCCTCTGGCTGATTTGTCGTTGGAAAGAGGCTGGCCGCTCTCTGATCCCTATCTGAGGGACGGTTTCCGAACCAAAAGGGGAAACAGAGTCTCATCTGGTTCAGGTAGGATGAAAAACAATTTTCTTTTAATTTAATTTAACCTTGTCGACAGGGGGTTTATTTTTAGTTGAGGGTGAGTAGGAATAATTGTTAAGATTATTTTGTTAGGATTACCTGTTATTTTGTTAGGATCCCCATTAAGATAGCCCCATTTTGTAATATGCCCTGTAAAAATAATTTTGATGCAGTCCTAAAATATACAGTCCTACAATAAGAAATCTAGGAAAACATGGGTTCAAGTTGCTGCAAGTGTGAGAGTGATGCCTGTTTAAATGTTGATGCTAAGTATATGAAAAGTTTAAACAAAAATAATGTTAAATTTTTGAGAAAGTGGAAGTTGAAATATGGTTTTGATGGTACACTGAATAAGAATGCCTGTGCAAAATTGGTTAGAGATTTGAAAAGAGATGAAGGAACTAGAACTAAAAAGCAAAGACAATTGGGATTTCCCCAAGCACAAAAAATGGTTAGAAGAAGCAAATAAACGAGCTATAAAAGAAAAACATTGTCAGGAAAAAGAGAAAATAAATCAAAAGGGATCACTGGTGCCAAGTGGAAAAGTAGCTTTATTTTTAGATAAGGAGGATGAGCACACAGTTTGTGCAGTACAAAGGCACGCAACCACCCACCGTATGGTGAAATTGCTGCTGCCATACCGGGGGAACCTCCTCAATATCAGTCTGAAGATGTGGGATCTGTACAGCAGGATGGGTTATTAGCTGCTCAAGGAAATGTTGTGACCCCTCCAATTTACCCACAAATTTCCGTAGTACCTAAGGTTGCTTTGCAACAGGTAGACCAACCTATGCAGTTAAGGTCAGGACCAGCAGGGCAAGGATGTTGGGCTATTAAACTTTCTGACCCTTCAGAAGCTCTTCCCTTAATACAAGTTGCAAACCCACATGCAGGAGATGTTGGACAAGAACCAACTATGTTAGTTTATCGTTCCTGGGCCAGAGAGGATATAAAACGAGCTACAGATGGTATTCCTCATCCCAAGGTTAATTTTCAAAAGTTTTCTGAGGACATAGTTGGTATGCATTTAAGTTATCATCTAAATGGTTTAGAAGTAGAACAAGTAGTGCGACAAATCTTAGGCCCAGATTGGCACTTAGTTTGTGGTACTTGGACATGTAAGGCAGATGACGGCACTACATTAAAGCATAATTCTGGGGTGTTAGACACACGAGTCATTGATCTGTTAAAGAGAATTTCTGATAAGTGGCGTCCAAGAGCAGATTGGACAGTAATAAGTCAGTGCATCCAAAATGATGATGAATCTGTAGATCACTATATTGTAAGATTGACAGAAGTGTTCAATAACCAGTGTGGAATGATGATTCCGCAGGATCAGACTAATGATAGTCCGTATGAACAGCAATTGAAAAATGCTTTTCTTAAAGGTTGTAAGGCTCCGATAAGTAGTTTTATTACTAAGCACATGGTAGATCACAGAACATGCAGACTGCAGCCTTTGTTTGAATATGCATGACATGCTGAGTGACATTTTAATCTAAAAAAGAAAAAGAAAGTACAAGTGCTGGCAGTAGGGGATGATGGTGGTATATTCTTAGTACAGGACCAAAGGGGGCAAGGGTGCCGTGGTGGTGTAAAAAAACATGGGGGCCCGAAATGGGACACGTTAAATAAACCGGGTGGACATTCAGCCTATAGGGAAAGGTTAAAACGTGGAAAATGTTTTAAATGCGGTAGACGTGGGCACTTCGCTGCCGACTGTGAAGAGTGGCAACATCCCCCGCAGCTTACGAACAAGGGCTCCGCATCACTATATGATAGTAAAGAAAGGTGCCATCTTCATTATGGGGATAATGAAGAGGCAGACACTCTCTACGATGAATGTCAGAACACTCTAATGGAAGGGCGGGATTGTGACTGTGAAGTCATAAACCTGGCAAATTTGGGTATTGCTATGCATCTAGATCAGAAACCCATGATAGAGTTTTTGGTTGAGGGACAAAAAGTGGAGTTTTTATGTGATTCAGGTGCATCGCATACACTTTTGGGTCCAGCAGTTCTGCCTCCGAACTGCGAAACAGATGAGTTTGTCCTTGTAAAAGCGGCAAACGGGAAAATTTATAAGGAACCACTGTCTCATCCTCTACTGTTCACAGATCCACAAACAAACCAAACTGTTAGTTGTAGGGTAATTATATTGAAAGTTTGTCCAGTTAATTTGCTAGGAAGAGATTTGATGCATGTGTTTGGAATAGTGGCAATTCCCACACCTAAAGGTATTGAGGCAAAAAGGTTAGCGGATGGCTTAGTAGTACAGGGAGTACAAAACTTGTTTTACTGGTATAGCCTAGACTTGATTTCAGACGGCCCCGGGAGGGTTGATACAGAGTTGATCAATCTAGCTCTAAGTAAATCTAGGAGTGGGTCACCGCAGGTTGCGGCGCACTTACTTTGTACAATGTTCTATAAGGCCCTTGGTCCGGATAAAGAATTTGAAAAAGAATTCTTTAAGCACAAGTGTGCAAGGATAATTTTGAATGATATGTTTTGGGATACGCAAGGTAATACAGTAGTAACCTGTACTTTGACCAAGGAAATGAGTTCTTTATATCGCTCAAGTTATAGCCCAACATATCTCACTTACTAAAGCAGTGGGGACACATTGGGTAGATTTGGCAAAAAAGGTAACGATTTGGAACACAATGTGTGAAAGTCAGTTGAAAGATCAACAGATCCAGGTACAAAGATTAAATTGGGTGACTTGGGCATGACCAAGTGTGCACCTCAGGGATGACAAAACAGAAATGGCATGACAAATCCTCCTAACTCAAGAGGAAGATAGTGCGTTAAGTGCCTTACCTGTAGATTTATGGTCAAAAGGTAAAGGAGATGTAGGATTAATGAAAACAGCAGGTGAAGTTTGTATAACTCCAAAGTCAGGTTTTAGACCTCGTAAGCACCAATATCCACTAAGTAAGCAAGCAGAGGAAGGAATTAAACCAGTTATTGAACAGCTAAAACAGGTAGGAATTCTTGTTGAATGCCTAGATTCACCCTGCAATACTCCGTTGTTTCCTGTAAAGAAACCGGATGGGTCATGGAGGTTGGTTCAGGATTTACAAGCAGTTAATTCAGCTGTGATCCCAAGAGCACTGGTTGTCCCTGACCCCTATACACTACTTAATGATTTACTACCTCAGCACAGATATTTTTCTGTCATAGATATAAGCAATGCCTTTTTCTCCATACCACTACATAAGGAGAGTAGATTTTGGTTTGCATTCACTTTCCAAGGTAAAAGATACACCTACACCAGATTGCCACAGGGTTATTGTGAGAGTCCGACAATATTCACACAAGAAATGGCTGCGAATTTAGCTCAGTTTGTTCCCCCAGAGGGAAGCCAGGTCCTGTTGTACGTAGATGATATTTTATTGGCCTCATCCATGCAGGAAAGTTGTAAAAAGGATACCCTAGCCCTTCTTAGTTTTTTAGCTGAGCAAGGACATAAAGTAAATAAAGAGAAGTTACAATTGTGGAAAGCACAAGTAAAGTACTTGGGTTATTTAATCTACGAGGAAGGTAGACAATTGGAAAATAAAAGAAAACAAGCAATTCTTGAAGCACCTATGCCTACGACTAAGCGGGAGATGATGTCATTTTTAGGTGTGACTAATTGTTGTAGAAGTTGGATTCCTAATTATGCTGAGGAAGTAGGGCCATTGACCACACTGATCTATGACACTCCCATGGCAGCTAAAAGTAATATACAGTGGACAAATAAGGCAATACAGGCATTTAATAGAATTAAGCAATTGATAGCAGGATCCTCTGTTTTGGGTTTTCCAAACTATTCTAAGCAGTTTGTACAAATGGTTGATTGTAAGGGAAGATATATGACCTTGGTTCTGGTACAAGTACATGGGGATAAACAGAGACCGATAGCTTTTTATTCCTCCAGATTAGATCCTGTTGCAAGGGCATTGCCGCATTGTGTTCAAGCTGTAGTGGCAGCCGCCATGGCAGTGCAAGCCTCAGCATCATTAGTTTTGTTTCACCCATTAAAATTGCGAGTTCCACATTCAGTAGCTACTATACTTTTGCAAGATAAGATAACCTTTTTATCTCCTAGTCAACATTTGTCGTGTATGACAGTGCTGCTGACACAGCCACATATGACCATAGAAAGATGTACTACTCTTAATCCAGCGACACTTTTTCAGACTCCAAAGAAGGTACTCCTCACGTTTATTTAGAGAGCATTCATGACAAAGTACTTCCCCGACCAGATTTAATGGATATTCCGTTGGTAGATTCTGATCTTGTTTTGTTTGTAGACAGATCAGCAAAGAAGGACACTGTAGGAAGAACACTAGTAGGGTATGCTGTCACCACAGAAACTGAAGTTTTAGAAGCAAAAGGATTGTCAAACATTTATTCTGCACAAGCAGCTGAGTTAGTGGCTTTGACTCGAGCTTGTACCTTAGGGGAGGGTAAAAAAGTGACAATTTATACAGATAGTCAATATGCTTTCTCCACTGTACATGTTTTCGCTCAACAATGGAAGAATAGAGGAATGGTTACTGCGACAGGCAAACCGATAAATCACAGAGATTTAATTTTACAGTTGTTAGATGCAGTGCAATTACCACTTCAGATAGCGATATGTAAATATTCCGCACATACTAACAAAAAAGATCCTGTCTCCAGGGGAAATGCTTTTGCTGATATGGCTGCAAAAAAGGCAGCTGGAGAAAATGATTTGCTTTTACATGACAATGATTTAGAGCCCAGACACCTCTTAGACTTAGAGACACTAAAAGTGATGCAAACATTGACAACACAGAAGGAAAAATGTTGTTGGGTGAAATATGGTATCACTCAACAGGATGGGTTGTGTAGGGAATCAGATGGCAAAATGGTATTACCCTCAAACCTTTTTAGGTATGCTGCATTGGTTAGCCATGGACCTGCCCATGTAGGAGTACAGACAATGGTTCAAATAGTGTCTAAGGTGTTTTGGTGTAAAGGATTTTCAACTTATGCAAAGCAATTCTGTTTATCTTGTTTATTATGTGTAAAGTATCATGCTCAGGGGAGTTAAAAATCTCAGCAGGCATTCCCTACCCCTCCATATCCATTCCACACACTCTGTATGGACTTTATTGAGTTGACACCTTCAGAGGGAAAAAGGTTCTGTCTAGTTATAATTGATGCTTTTCTAAGTGGGTAGAAGCTTTTCCAGTAAAGCATCCTGATGCACACACAGTAGCAAAGCTTTTGACAACAGAAATAATTCCCCGATGTGGCCTTCCAACGTGCATTTATAGTGATAATGGGTCTCATTTTGTAAACCAGATTGTGCAGAAGTTGGGTCAAGTGTTTCAAATTGATCTCAAGTACCATTGTGCTTACCATCCACAGTCAGCTGGACTGGTGGAGAGACACAATGGTGTCCTGAAGAGTAAACTCCGTAAACTGATGGCAGAAATGCATAGATCATGGACTGCGTACCTTCCACTGGCACTCCTGTACATGCGAATCTCACCCTCCTACAAAGGACTTACACCATTTGAACTTTTGTTTGGGAGACCATATTACGTCCCGCAGTGGCAAGGATTGTTGCCAGCGGAACGTGAGGATCTGGCAGATTATATGAAGCAGCTGCTAAATGTCAAGTCTCTTGAACCAATGACTCCTTTGCAGATTCCAGAAGTGAAACCTTGTTAAGTGTGGCACCCGGGGACTGAGTGTGGATCCAAATTGTGAAGAGAAAGAACTGGTCATCCCCCAGGTGGGAAGGCCCATATCAAGTACTTATCTTGACACCTATGGCTGTAAAGAACGCACGGAGGACTTCGTGGATTCATATCACCCACTGTAAAAAGCTTAAGACTTTTCCTTCTACCATTGATGTTGGTCAGACTCCATCGGACGCCTGAATGCAAAGTCTGACTACAAAGGAAGGATGACCATGTTCAACTGGTACTTGATGATGATTTTGGTGGCGAAAGTAAATATGTCCATACGAGAAGGAACAGTTGTGAGAGAAAAAGGAATGGTGGTGCTGCAAGCGCAAACAGGTGTTACTACTGTGTTTAAGGTAAAACTTTGTGAAGGAATTTTGGACTGCTCTAAATGGAACAATAATGATTTCTTTTGTGCAATGGAGACTGTGCGTCCTGGTCAAATGTTTGGTGGTCAACAGATGTGAATGGATGGGAAACAAGTGGTGCAGTGATACCAGAGAAAGATAAAAGCAGGCAACAAAGAATAAAAATTGTGCATTTCCAAGGTACCGAAGTAATTACTATAACCATTGTGTCACCACAAGAAAGTGATTCGGGAGTATATGGAATCAGAGTGTCTCTTCCAGTTGGAACTGATCCTTTGGGGACCCTCTAACTTAAAGTACAAAGCCTTAAAAATGCTACAAGTAAAGCAGATTTTGCCTTCACAGAAGAAGAACAATTGTTACTTGAGATGGGATTCGTACACCATAATGAATGGTTATCTTGGGTTAGATATAGTACCCGAGAGGCACATCGTGAGAACTGTGTTTCTTGTGCTGAAGGTAAACAGCAATTAGCGACAGTCCCATTGATGCAAGCTGAAGGTAATCTGACATATCTGTTAAAATTATTCTTCAACAAAACTGAAGATAAATGCAAAAATGAAACTCAGCATTTTCCAGTCATAAGCAAAGTTGAGAAACTGCCTGCAGCGATTTCCTATCCAGGTTCGTATATGTGCATTTCCAGAGATGGCACAGGGAAGAATTATGGCAATATGGGACAGAACTATTGCAATGTTACTGTGAATGGCAATGAAAATCCATTTCTGGAAAACCAAACTCATAGTTTAGCAGTCGTTTGGTGGTTATGTGGAGACAACAAACTCAGATCAAGGCTTACGATTCCCCGGAAGGGAACTTGTACACTCGTAAAGTTAATTCTGCCATTCTACATTTTTCCAGTTCCAGCAAGCAATTTCGTAAGAGAACCTGAAATAAAGCCGAGGTGGTTGAATAAGAGAAAAAGAGAGGCACTGAAGCAATCCTTCAATAGCAGTGTCTACATCGATAGCATTGGCATACCAAGAGGCGTGCCTGATGAATACAAAGCAATAAACCAAATAGCAGCTGGTTTTGCATCCATCTTTGTCTGGATTCAACCCAATAAGAATGTGGACTGGATCAACTACATTTACTATAACCAGCAGCGTTTTCTGAACTATACCAAAGATGCATTGAGAGGTATTGCTGAACAACTGGAGGCCACTTCGCAGGTGGCATGGCAGAATCAAATTGCATTGGATATGCTCCTGGCCAAAGAAGGAGGAGTTTGCAGGATGTTTGGGACTTTCTGTTGTACATATATTCCGAATAACACTGCCCCTGATGGGAGCATCACTCGAGCTTTGAAAGGCTTGGAAATGTTATCCGAAGAATTGGCAGAGAACTCTGGGGTAAATAATCCCTTTACAGACTTTCTACAAGTGTGGTTTGGAAAATGGAGTCATCTCATCAGCAGTTTCCTGGTGTCCGTCGGAGTTGCTGTGGCTATCGTGGTGGTATGTGGTTGCTGTTGTATACCCTGTATCAGAGGTCTTCTACAAAGACTGGTTGATACTGCTGTTACGAAAATGATGTACCAGCAGTTGCAACAGACTGGTGAAAGTGAATACATTGAAATGTGACTTTTGCAAATGTTTTGAAGTTTAAAAGTTTGTCTTGCAAATGAAGTAATGTATGCAAAGAAAAACTTAGTTTTTACCATATATTGCTGAAATAAAAAGACAAATAAAAGTGTTTTGAGGGGGGAAATGTTAAGAGAAAAGGTTTTAAAACACACTGTTATTTGTCTCTTTCTCCCATCTAGCAAAATGAATATGCTATTTGCTGAAGTGTTGGTAAGAAAAGGTCATTGAACCATGTTTATTAAAGATGGGCTTTACCTATGATAGATGTAGTTTGCTTATGAACTTGAATAACATCTGTTTTCTATACTTCTGAGTAAGAGTTAATTTACTGAGGCAGGCTGTGTGCTGTGGAAAATTCCAGCTACCACTGTTGAACTAAGTATGCTGTACCTTTTTGAACATTCTGTACTAACTGTGGTTTTGAGGTAAACATTCTTCACTAGCTGTGGTTTTGAGGTAAAGCATTCTTTTCTGAGGTAATTTGTGATCCTAGATGTTTTTCATAGCCAACTGTCAACTGTCAGAAATGTAACAAAAGCTATTTTGGCTAGTAACAGGAAAGAATAAAAGTTGATCTCAGTGAACAAGCTGATCAGATTGAGATCATCTTGGCCAACATGCTACTGTAATCTGGTTAGCTGCAAATAAATAAGTTTTTCATCACCTGAGGCAGATGTGACTCGCTTGAATTTTTTCTTCTGACACTCCCTATGAGGATTCTGATGCTGAAGAATCAATTCCTTCAGCTTCTCCTCCTGAGAACTACTCTTTTGGGGAAACCTTGCATTCCATGAAGGAGCACTTCCAGTGGGAGAGACAAGATTTTTCAGAATCTAAGAAAAGGCTCAGAGACATCCTTTTACTTTCACAACACAGGCCTCTAGCTATTCCACTTGTGTTGGACATTGTTGATGATGTGTTCTCGGAGTCTAGTCTGTCCCCTGACTCCTTACCTCCAGCTCCTGTTAAGCCGGATAGATACTACAGGGTCCCTGACTCTCACAAATTCTTGTTCAAAAACCGTACTGCAGACCCAGAAACTATTTTTCAGGGTCCAAAAGGGGTCAAGGCTTCTGCTGCAAAAAACCCTACCCCCTCTGATAGGGATTCTAGGGCTCTGGATAGGTTGGGAAAAAAGATTTACACATCTGCTACTTTGGCTATAAGGGCCTTAAATTGCCAGTTTCATATGCTCAAATATCGGCAATATATCATGACACTGCTTAAACAGAAAATGATGGCAAATTCTGAATGTGCAGAAAACAAAGAATTACAGGATTTAATGCATGCAGCTGAACAAGTTGGAAAGCATACTTTGCAATGTGGTTATGATTCTCTGGAGGTCTCCTGCAAGGTCGTGGTTACGGGTTCTGTCATTAGGAGGTATGCTTGGTTAAAAGAACAAAATCTGCCTGATCATGTTAAAGCAGAATTATTAGATGCTCCTTTACAACATGATACCTTGTTTGGTGTTAAGGCAGAAGAGGTGTTAAAGAAAATGGAAGATAAAGCAAAATCTATGCAAACGGTCAAGGATTTCTTACAGGTACAGCCACCTAGATTTAGCAGGCACTGGCCTACTAAGAACTGGTCCTTTCCAGTCTCAGACAGACCTCAAAGGGGCAGATCCAGACACCCTAGAGGCAGATCACAGCCACAAGAATCCTACAGGTCTAAGCAGTGGAGTACCTCTACCTCCAAAGGTGGAGAAGACAAATCACAACAATACAGGAGACAGTCCCAATGACTTCCCCCTGCCTGCACCAAGCACTTATACTCTGGCAGCACCCTTAGGGGGAAAACTAGCACTTTTTTCTCAAAATTGGCACATTATAACCCAGGACAAATGGGTTCTAGATATAATGACTCAAGGCTACAAGTTTCATTTTCAAACCCTCCCAAAGGCAGACGGTTGGCCAGACCTACCAAAAAATCAATGGGCAGAGGCTTAAAAACAATTTGCAGCTCTCATGGACATGAGGGCCATTCAACAAGTGCCTCATCAAGAGCAGGGACAAGGATTTTACTCAAGACTGTTCTTGGTACCCAGAAAGGACCAAGCATGGAGACCAGTACTGGACTTATCGATTGTAAACACTTTCCTGGATATACCAAAATTCAAAATGTTGACCTTGCAGCAGCTTCTGCCCATGCTGGGCAGCAGGGCTTGGCTAGTGACTTTAGACCTAAAAGAGGCATACCTGCATGTCCCAATCAGACAAACATGCAGGAGATTCCTCAGATTCAAGGCTGGCTCAAAGCATTACCAATTCTCTCCACTGCCCTTTGGCTTATCTACTGTGCCCAGGGTCTTCACAACGTGCTTGGCACCAGTAATTGCTTACTGCAGACAAAGAGGAATTCAAATATATCCTTACTTGGATGACTGCCTTATTCAAGCAGAGAACAAGGACACTCTACTACAGCATCTGAAGTTTGTGATAAGACTGTTAACATGCCTAGGTTACACAGTCAACAAAAAGAAATAAAAACTAGTACCCTCTCAAGAGATAATATTCCTGGGTGCAAGCTTAAATACAACTACTCAGATGGCTTATCTCACTCCAGGCAAACAAAAGCAACTGACTACCTATTTCAAGGAAATGGCAACAAAGGCCCAGTTATCTGCAAGAAAAATTCTGCAGGCTTTGGGCTTCATGGCATCCTGCATCTTACTAATTCCATATGCAAGACTGCATATGAGGAAAATGCAATGGTACCTAAAAAGTGTGGTCGCAACATTGCCACAGTCTGGAAACAATGATTACTCTAATTCCCTGCCTGCAACAGGAGTTTCAATGGTGGGCAAAGGCTTGTCACCAAAACAAGGGACAACCATTCTCATTACCCCCAGCCAGGCAAAGCCTAACAATGGATCCATCAGATTATGCCTGGGGGGCACACATGGCAGGAAGAGGCATTCAGGGCACCTGGTCCACAAACCAAAAGCATTAACATATCAATCAGAAAGAGATGCTAGCTGTAAAAAATGCCCTAACAGCCTTCAAGGACCTACTTCATCTGGGACAACTACTGATAAAGGCAGACAACACTACGGTCATGTGGTACATAAACAAGTAGGGGGGCACTCATTCTTATCCCCTATGCAGACTAGCCATGGCTTTATGAGACACAGCATTAACTTACCAAGTTCATCTGCAGGCACAATTCCTGCCAGGAAAGAAAACACTCTGGCAGACGAACTGAGCAGAAACCTCATGGATCCCCACAAGTGGCACCTAGATCCACAAGTCTTCAGCTTGATAACAAAGAAATGGGGACCCCCGGACATAGATCTATTTGCCTCTCCTCAAAACAACCAACTAAAAAGATTCTGCACAAGGACCTATCACAGATAAGCTTGGAAAGTGGACGCCTTATCCTTCAGCTGGGCAAACCTATCAGTATATGCCTTTCCTCCACTGCCTCTTCTCCCCAAGGTACTCCTAAAGGTCAGGCAGGAGAAACCAAAAATTATTCTGATTGCCCCAGACTGGCCACGCCAGTACTGGTATCCGATCTTAAGGAACTTGTCCCAATGCCCAGCCTGGACTGTACCACAAATACCTAATTTACTGTCCCAGCAAAACAAACAGATTCTGCACAGCCAACTCAAGACCCTAAACCTGGCAGCATGGCGGATAATCTAGCCATACAAACCACACCTGTCAGTAAAGCTGTGATGGATGTCATTTTAGAAGCCAGAAGGCCTAGTACTAAAAAATCCTATGCTGGGAAATGGAAGAGATTTTGTGCTTGGAACCAAGCCCAAGGAACTGATACAGCTGTCCAAAATATTCCACAGATTTTGCAATACTTAACTGAGATGCTGGACAAAGGCCTATCTTTTTCATCAATTAAAATCCATCCTCTGCCATTTCAGCTCATTACAATACAGAGCCACCACTCTTTTCTCATCCTTTATTAAGGCAGTACCTCAGAGGAGCCAAAAACTTAAGGCCTCCAAGGAGAACGCCAATACCTGCATGGGACCTCAATTATGTCTTGGAAAAACTCACCTTACCTCCTTTTACTGCGGAGATAAAATTCTTATCTTGGAAAATAGCTCTGCTCCTAGCAATAACTTCAGCAAGACAAGTTTCAGAGTTACAGGCTCTCATGGCTGTGGAACCCTTTATCATTTTTCATCCAGATAGGGTCTCTCTGAGGACAAACCCTACATTTATGCCTAAGGTGGTATCCAGTGTAGCCCTTAACTAAACTATTCATTTGCCAACCTTTTTCCCAAATCCACAGAAAAAGGGGGAGAAGATTCTGCATTCTTTGGACGTGCACAGTCAACTGAGATTTTACTTGGACAAAACTAAAGCTTTCAAAAAGACAGAACAATTACTAGTGGCATATGCCACAGCATCGCAAGGAAAGGCTATCTCCAAGCAGACTATTTCAAAGTGGATAGGCCAATGCATTCGATTCTGCTACTGACAGCATGGAAAACCAGTGCCTAAGGGCATTAGGCCACATTCAACCAGAGCTGCAGCCACTTCTGCAGCCTTTCTCAGGGGCGTACCAACCAAAGACATTTTAGAGGCTGCTACTTGGATTTCAGTGCATACCCTTACAAAACATTACAATCTGCCTCTTTACTCTAAATCCAGGGCAGGCTTTGCCACTGCAGTGCTGCAGGGCCTCATAGCCGCCCCTAATGCTATCTAGCTCCAGCCATCCAACCTTAGCTTTGAGACTCAACCCAAATGTAATGACTGCAACAGTGAAACATGAAGAAAATAGCACAGTTGTGTACTCTTACCATAAATGTAGATGTTCGAGTGTATTCACTGTTGCAGTCCAGGTTACCCACCCGCCACCCCCCTTATTTTTGCTGGAACTTATCTTTACTTCTCTAATATATACAACCTAGGTGGTGTATTTGTTTATAGATGAAGGTACAGTTTATTTTAGTGCATGTATGTTTTATTTACATATATTTAGCCTACCCTTTTGGGGGCACCTGACATCTGGGGCAAGAAAAACTGAAGAAAATGGTGTCGGCTGCATCTTTTATACCCCTGACGACCTAACAACTCTAATATCACCCACCCCATCCAACCACTACCTTTCTTTCCATTCCACTAACTACCTTGATTATAGCAAGCTCAGATGCTCATAAGCCAGTTCTTATTATACAGCAGGAACTTCTTATTGTAACATTTGTTAATGTCTGTTATGTACTTCACAGATAACGATTCTAGTTGTCTACTGATGTACTATGTTCTTCATCTGTAAATCTGTTTGTAATTAATTGCTATGTTAATCAAATTGTTAATCAACAGGTGTGGGGGTAGCCACATTCTTTGATTTCCTGTCCTTGCATATTTAAACTGGTGCATGTGAAATAATTCCTGCTTTAAAACTTCAGCTTGGCCAGCTAAGAACTTGGTTATATTCAACTGGACGTATAAGAGAATTTAAGTACCTTTATCTGCTCTTTTTTTTAAAAAAAAAATACAGTATTTAATTTGAGTGTTGAAGGAATTTTTAACTGAAGTTATTCTGCTCTTCAGTAACTTGAACTGAAGCTAGTGTTGGCTGAATTTTGTTATTTGCTAGTAATTACAGGTGTGGGGGTAGCCACATTCTTTGATTTCCTGTCCTTGCATATTTAAACTGGTGCATGTGAAATAATTCCTTCTTTAAAACTCCAGCTTGGCCAGCTAAGAACTTGGTTATATTCAACTGGACGTATAAGAGAATTTAAGTACCTTTATCTGCTCTTTTTTTTTTTAAATACAGTATTTAATTTGAGTGTTGAAGGAATTTTTAACTGAAGTTATTCTGCTCTTCAGTAACTTGAACTGAAGCTAGTGTTGGCTGAATGTTGTTATTTGCTAGTAATTACAGGTGTGGGGGTAGCCACATTCTTTGATTTCCTGTCCTTGCATATTTAAACTGGTGCATGTGAAATAATTCCTGCTTTAAAACTTCAGCTTGGCCAGCTAAGAACTTGGTTATATTCAACTGGACGTATAAGAGAATTTAAGTACCTTTATCTGCTCTTTTTTTAAAAAAAATACAGTATTTAATTTGAGTGTTGAAGGAATTTTTAACTGAAGTTATTCTGCTCTTCAGTAACTTGAACTGAAGCTAGTGTTGGCTGAATTTTGTTATTTGCTAGTAATTACAGGTGTGGGGGTAGCCACATTCTTTGATTTCCTGTCCTTGCATATTTAAACTGGTGCATGTGAAATAATTCCTGCTTTAAAACTTCAGCTTGGCCAGCTAAGAACTTGGTTATATTCACCTGGACGTATAAGAGAATTTAAGTACCTTTATCTGCTCTTTTTTTAAAAATACAGTATTTAATTTGAGTGTTGAAGGAATTTTTAACTGAAGTTATTCTGCTCTTCAGTAACTTGAACTGAAGCTAGTGTTGGCTGAATGTTGTTATTTGCTAGTAATTACAGGTGTAGGGGTAGCCACATTCTTTGATTTCCTGTCCTTGCATATTTAAACTGGTGCATGTGAAATAATTCCTGCTTTAAAACTTCAGCTTGGCCAGCTAAGAACTTGGTTATATTCAACTGGACGTATAAGAGAATTTAAGTACCTTTATCTGCTCTTTTTTTTTTAAATACAGTATTTAATTTGAGTGTTGAAGTAATTTTTAACTGAAGTTATTCTGCTCTTCAGTAACTTGAACTGAAGCTATTGTTGGCTGAATGTTGTTATTTGCTAGTAATTACAGGTGTGGGGTAGCCACATTCTTTGATTTCCTGTCCTTGCATATTTAAACTGGTGCATGTGAAATAATTCCTGCTTTAAAACTTCAGCTTGGCCAGCTAAGAACTTGGTTATATTCAACTGGACGAATAAGAGAATTTAAGTACCTTTATCTGCTCTTTTTTTTTAAAATACAGTATTTAATTTGAGTGTTGAAGGAATTTTTAACTGAAGTTATTCTGCTCTTCAGTAACTTGAACTGAAGCTAGTGTTGGCTGAATTTTGTTATTTGCTAGTAATTACAGGTGTGGGGGGGTAGCCACATTCTTTGATTTCCTGTCCTTGCATATTTAAACTGGTGCATGTGAAATAATTCCTGCTTTCAAACTTCAGCTTGGCCAGCTAAGAACTTGGTTATATTCAACTGGACGTATAAGAGAATTTAATTACCTTTTATCTGCTTTTTTTTAAAAAAATACAGTATTTAATTTGAGTGTTGAAGGAATTTTTAACTGAAGTTATTCTGCTCTTCAGTAACTTGAACTGAAGCTAGTGTTGGCTGAATTTTGTTATTTGCTAGTAATTACAGGTGTGGGGTAGCCACATTCTTTGATTTCCTGTCCTTGCATATTTAAACTGGTGCATGTGAAATAATTCCTGCTTTAAAACTTCAGCTTGGCCAGCTAAGAACTTGGTTATATTCAACTGGACGTATAAGAGAATTTAAGTACCTTTATCTGCTCTTTTTTTAAAAATACAGTATTTAATTTGAGTGTTGAAGGAATTTTTAACTGAAGTTATTCTGCTCTTCAGTAACTTGAACTGAAGCTAGTGTTGGCTGAATTTTGTTATTTGCTAGTAATTACAGGTGTGGGGTAGCCACATTCTTTGATTTCCTGTCCTTGCATATTTAAACTGGTGCATGTGAAATAATTCCTGCTTTAAAACATCAGCTTGGCCAGCTAAGAACTTGGTTATATTCAACTGGACGTATAAGAGAATTTAAGTACCTTTATCTGCTCTTTTTTAAAAAAATACAGTATTTAATTTGAGTGTTGAAGGAATTTTTAACTGAAGTTATTCTGCTCTTCAGTAACTTGAACTGAAGCTAGTGTTGGCTGAATTTTGTTATTTGCTAGTAATTACAGGTGTGGGGTAGCCACATTCTTTGATTTCCTGTCCTTGCATATTTAAACTGGTGCATGTGAAATAATTCCTGCTTTAAAACTTCAGCTTGGCCAGCTAAGAACTTGGTTATATTCAACTGGACGTATAAGAGAATTTAAGTACCTTTATCTGCTGTTTTTTTTTTAAATTACAGTATTTAATTTGAGTGTTGAAGGAATTTTTAACTGAAGTTATTCTGCTCTTCAGTAACTTGAACTGAAGCTAGTGTTGGCTGAATTTTGTTATTTGCTAGTAATTACAGGTGTGGGGTAGCCACATTCTTTGATTTCCTGTCCTTGCATATTTAAACTGGTGCATGTGAAATAATTCCTGCTTTAAAACTTCAGCTTGGCCAGCTAAGAACTTGGTTATATTCAACTGGACGTATAAGAGAATTTAAGTACCTTTATCTGCTCTTTTTTTAAAAATACAGTATTTAATTTGAGTGTTGAAGGAATTTTTAACTGAAGTTATTCTGCTCTTCAGTAACTTGAAATGAAGCTAGTGTTGGCTGAATTTTGTTATTTGCTAGTAATTACAGGTGTGGGGTAGCCACATTCTTTGATTTCCTGTCCTTGCATATTTAAACTGGTGCATGTGAAATAATTCCTGCTTTAAAACTTCAGCTTGGCCAGCTAAGAACTTGGTTATATTCAACTGGACGTATAAGAGAATTTAAGTACCTTTATCTGCTCTTTTTTTTAAAAAATACAGTATTTAATTTGAGTGTTGAAGGAATTTTTAACTGAAGTTATTCTGCTCTTCAGTAACTTGAACTGAAGCTAGTGTTGGCTGAATTTTGTTATTTGCTAGTAATTACAGGTGTGGGGGTAGCCACATTCTTTGATTTCCTGTCCTTGCATATTTAAACTGGTGCATGTGAAATAATTCCTGCTTTAAAACTTCAGCTTGGCCAGCTAAGAACTTGGTTATATTCAACTGGACGTATAAGAGAATTTAAGTACCTTTATCTGCTCTTTTTTTAAAAAAAATACAGTATTTAATTTGAGTGTTGAAGGAATTTTTAACTGAAGTTATTCTGCTCTTCAGTAACTTGAACTGAAGCTAGTGTTGGCTGAATTTTGTTATTTGCTAGTAATTACAGGTGTGGGGGTAGCCACATTCTTTGATTTCCTGTCCTTGCATATTTAAACTGGTGCATGTGAAATAATTCCTGCTTTAAAACTTCAGTTTGGCCAGCTAAGAACTTGGATATATTCAACTGGACGTATAAGAGAATTTAAGTACCTTTATCTGCTCTTTTTTTTTAAAAATACAGTATTTAATTTGAGTGTTGAAGGAATTTTTAACTGAAGTTATTCTGCTCTTCAGTAACTTGAACTGAAGCTAGTGTTGGCTGAATTTTGTTATTTGCTAGTAATTACAGGTGTGGGGGTAGCCACATTCTTTGATTTCCTGTCCTTGCATATTTAAACTGGTGCATGTGAAATAATTCCTGCTTTAAAACTTCAGCTTGGCCAGCTAAGAACTTGGTTATATTCAACTGGACGTATAAGAGAATTTAAGTACCTTTATCTGCTCTTTTTTAAAAAATACAGTATTTAATTTGAGTGTTGAAGGAATTTTTAACTGAAGTTATTCTGCTCTTCAGTAACTTGAACTGAAGCTAGTGTTGGCTGAATTTTGTTATTTGCTAGTAATTACAGGTGTGGGGGTAGCCACATTCTTTGATTTCCTGTCCTTGCATATTTAAACTGGTGCATGTGCAATAATTCCTGCTTTAAAACTTCAGCTTGGCCAGCTAAGAACTTGGTTATATTCAACTGGACGTATAAGAGAATTTAAGTACCTTTATCTGCTCTTTTTTTAAAAAAAATACAGTATTTAATTTGAGTGTTGAAGGAATTTTTAACTGAAGTTATTCTGCTCTTCAGTAACTTGAACTGAAGCTAGTGTTGGCTGAATTTTGTTATTTGCTAGTAATTACAGGTGTGGGGTTGCCACATTCTTTGATTTCCTGTCCTTGCATATTTAAACTGGTGCATGTGAAATAATTCCTGCTTTAAAACTTCAGCTTGGCCAGCTAAGAACTTGGTTATATTCAACTGGACGTATAAGAGAATTTAAGTACCTTTATCTGCTCTTTTTTTTTAAAAATACAGTATTTAATTTGAGTGTTGAAGGAATTTTTAACTGAAGTTATTCTGCTCTTCAGTAACTTGAACTGAAGCTAGTGTTGGCTGAATTTTGTTATTTGCTAGTAATTACAGGTGTGGGGGTAGCCACATTCTTTGATTTCCTGTCCTTGCATATTTAAACTGGTGCATGTGAAATAATTCCTGCTTTAAAACTTCAGCTTGGCCAGCTAAGAACTTGGTTATATTCAACTGGACATATAAGAGAATTTAAGTACCTTTATCTGCTCTTTTTTAAAAAATACAGTATTTAATTTGAGTGTTGAAGGAATTTTTAACTGAAGTTATTCTGCTCTTCAGTAACTTGAACTGAAGCTAGTGTTGGCTGAATTTTGTTATTTGCTAGTAATTACAGGTGTGGGGGTAGCCACATTCTTTGATTTCCTGTCCTTGCATATTTAAACTGGTGCATGTGAAATAATTCCTGCTTTAAAACTTCAGCTTGGCCAGCTAAGAACTTGGTTATATTCAACTGGACGTATAAGAGAATTTAAGTACCTTTATCTGCTCTTTTTTTTTTTTTAAATACAGTATTTAATTTGAGTGTTGAAGGAATTTTTAACTGAAGTTATTCTGCTCTTCAGTAACTTGAACTGAAGCTAGTGTTGGCTGAATTTTGTTATTTGCTAGTAATTACAGGTGTGGGGGTAGCCACATTCTTTGATTTCCTGTCCTTGCATATTTAAACTGGTGCATGTGAAATAATTCCTGCTTTAAAACTTCAGCTTGGCCAGCTAAGAACTTGGTTATATTCAACTGGACGTATAAGAGAATTTAAGTACCTTTATCTGCTCTTTTTTTTAAAAAAATACAGTATTTAATTTGAGTGTTGAAGGAATTTTTAACTGAAGTTATTCTGCTCTTCAGTAACTTGAACTGAAGCTAGTGTTGGCTGAATTTTGTTATTTGCTAGTAATTACAGGTGTGGGGGTAGCCACATTCTTTGATTTTCTGTCCTTGCATATTTAAACTGGTGCATGTGAAATAATTCCTGCTTTAAAACTTCAGCTTGGCCAGCTAAGAACTTGGTTATATTCAACTGGACGTATAAGAGAATTTAAGTACCTTTATCTGCTCTTTTTTTTTTTAAATACAGTATTTAATTTGAGTGTTGAAGGAATTTTAAACTGAAGTTATTCTGCTCTTCAGTAACTTGAACTGAAGCTAGTGTTGGCTGAATTTTGTTATTTGCTAGTAATTACAGGTGTGGGGGTAGCCACATTCTTTGATTTCCTGTCCTTGCATATTTAAACTGGTGCATGTGAAATAATTCCTGCTTTAAAACTTCAGCTTGGCCAGCTAAGAACTTGGTTATATTCAACTGGACGTATAAGAGAATTTAAGTACCTTTATCTGCTCTTTTTTTTAAATACAGTATTTAATTTGAGTGTTGAAGGAATTTTTAACTGAAGTTATTCTGCTCTTCGGTAACTTGAACTGAAGCTAGTGTTGGCTGAATTTTGTTATTTGCTAGTAATTACAGGTGTGGGGGTAGCCACATTCTTTGATTTCCTGTCCTTGCATATTTAAACTGGTGCATGTGAAATAATTCCTGCTTTAAAACTTCAGCTTGGCCACCTAAGAACTTGGTTATATTCAACTGGACGTATAAGAGAATTTAAGTACCTTTATCTGCTCTTTTTTTTTTTTAAAATACAGTATTTAATTTGAGTGTTGAAGGAATTTTAACTGAAGTTATTCTGCTCTTCAGTAACTTGAACTGAAGCTAGTGTTGGCTGAATTTTGTTATTTGCTAGTAATTACAGGTGTGGGGGTAGCCACATTCTTTGATTTCCTGTCCTTGCATATTTAAACTGGTGCATGTGAAATAATTCCTGCTTTAAAACTTCAGCTTGGCCAGCTAAGAACTTGGTTATATTCAACTGGACGTATAAGAGAATTTAAGTACCTTTATCTGCTCTTTTTTTTAAAAAATACAGTATTTAATTTGAGTGTTGAAGGAATTTTTAACTGAAGTTATTCTGCTCTTCAGTAACTTGAACTGAAGCTAGTGTTGGCTGCATTTTGTTATTTGCTAGTAATTACAGGTGTGGGGGTAGCCACATTCTTTGATTTCCTGTCCTTGCATATTTAAACTGGTGCATGTGAAATAATTCCTGCTTTAAAACTTCAGCTTGGCCAGCTAAGAACTTGGTTATATTCAACTGGACGTATGAGAATTTAAGTACCTTTATCTGCTCTTTTTTTTAAAAAAAATACAGTATTTAATTTGAGTGTTGAAGGAATTTTTAACTGAAGTTATTCTGCTCTTCAGTTATCTTAGTGGCATTGAAACTGCCCGCCCCTCAGCCTGCCTCTGGGCCCATCTCATTTGCTCACTCAACTGAGTGCAGTGAGATCATATTCTGATTTCAGGCACTCCTACTGTGTACAAAGAGAGCATCTGGGAAATAGAAAAAAAAAATTAAGCTTATTTCCTGCCTTTCTTGTTAAGTGGTACAGACTATTTGTAGGCTTCTGAGCCCCCAAGCCCTTCTGTGTTTGAGGGAAGCATTCTAGCTTGTTTTTTTTTTTTCTTATGACTAGCCAGTTTTCTAGTTTCAGCACTCAAATCTGTTTCTTTGATCTCAGCACTTGTTCAGAAAAAAAAAAAAAAAAATTTCATCTGCTTTTACTGTACTTGTGTTTTTACCTACTTCTTTTTACTTTTGCATCATCTTAAAATACTCAATTGTATTTATTACTGCTTGGTGTAACTCATTCTAAGCCTTTTGGTTTAAACACTTGGGCTTCGGACCAGTTAGTTGTTTTGCACTGAGAGGGTTTGTGGTCTGCACTGTTGTGGCAGAACAGGTAGCTTACATCCTTCTAGGTTGAGAACTGCTGATTGAGGGCTCAGTGTCTGTTATTCTAAAAGTGTATTAATTTTGGTTTAAGCACTTGGGCTTTCAAGCCAGTTATTTTACATTAAGAGGGTTCGTGGTCTGCACTCTTGTGGGAGGAGAGGCTGGACTCTGCCCTTCTGAGCTGGGAATTTCTGGTTAAAGGCTTATAGTGCATGCATATCTGAACTGTTTCTTACTGAAGTTGGTGCCTTGTTTGCTGTGGTATAGACTGGATTCGGGCCTGCTGGATCTAGCTTTGTTTGTGTAACTTGAGCACTAATCCAGACATTCTCTAAAGTATTCAATGGTATTTATTACTGCTTGGTTGTAACTTGATTAAAGTGTAGCTATCATTCAAGTCTTTTGGATTAAGCACTTGGGCTTCAGACCAGTTGTTTTACATTAGGAAGGTTTGTGGCAAGCACTGTGGTGGCAGGACAGGTAGCTTTCATCCTTCTAAGTTGGGAACTGCTGATTGAGAGCCCAGTGTCCAAGTGTATTAGTTCTGGTTTAGGGACTTGGGCTTCAGGCCAGTTATTTTACATTAAGAAGGTTCGTGGTCTGCACTCTTGTGGGAGAAGAGGCTGGACTCTGTCCTTCTGAGCTGGGAATTTCTGGTTAAAGGTTTATAGTGCCTGAATATTTGAACTGTATCTTACTGAAATTGGTTCACCTTATTTGCTCTAGCATAGACTAGATCCAGGCCTGCTGAATCTAGCTTTGTTTATATGCTTGTTGTTTGTTTGCTTGTTATTTCCCTGGAAGCTAATTCCACCTAATACGCAACTTCTCAGCTTCTGTGGATCACTAGTGATATCTGCATTGCTTACTGTACTTATTTCCTTGTTTCACTTGAAAGAAAGTTACTGTTTGTCGTTTTGCATTTAGTTACTTGTAACACATTGCACTCAAGTTACCTGGCACTTGCTCACTAAAGCAATTATATAAGTCAGCACTAAAAATTAAAAGCACTACACCCTCACTCCCCACTGGCCCTTGTTTTCAATTAAGGAATTCCCAATATTATTCTAGCATGTCCAAAGGTCAGTTGTCAATCTTCTCTCTGGTCCAGCTGGTGAATCTGGGAATCTTGAGGCAATGTTATAACTGCCTCATGTACACAGACAACCCTCTCCTCCTCCCACATAACACAAATACTATGAGAGATGCAGCTATTTAGCCAAACTGGAGGCTGAGCTCTCTCAACTCAGGACTGGCAAGACCAGACAGGAGGAGAAGGCAACTACACACACCACAAAACCAGCCTCACATAATGCTACCACTCCACTGAATCAAACACATAAACACACAAAGACATACTCGGAGGCTCTGAGTAAAATTTACCTAAACAGCAGAGGCCTCCAAAGCAGACACCCAAACAACTGCTACCTCAAGACACCCCACAAGCAACACATAAACCACAAAAGCAGTGTGCAAAGCAGTCACAGCCCTTAAGGCCAAATACAACACCAAACATACTTGTCATAGGTGACTCCATAGTCAGACACACTGACGTCCCACTCACCAGGCTGAACAAGGAGAGGGTCACAGTAAGCTGCCTATCGGGCGCTAGAATCCGCCACATAACACAAGCACTCCGGTCACTCCTCGACAAGTACAAATATGACACAGTCATTGTCCATGCTGGTGTGAACGACCTGAGACGTACCTCCCTGGACTACATGAAAAGAGACATAGAGGAGCTCTCTGATTATGTAGCCAGGCAGGTATGACCCTAACCCTGAGCAGTATCCTTCCTTCACCAAGAATGATGCCACAATATAGAGACAAGATCAGCTTTAACAATTGGCTTAATGTCTGGTGTCATTCAAAGGGGATCCAGTGTCTGTCTGCCTGGGATGACATGCTTGACAAGCCACGCTGCTTCGCAAAGGCTTGCACCTGTCACCCTGGGATTCGGATATTGGCTAAGGCTCTTGCCACCCCATAGTGCCTTTTAGGCAAGGCTCAAATTCTAAACCTACCACCCTAGAAAACAAAAATGGGAAGAAACTGAGGGTAATGCTGCTCAATGCCAGAAGTCTAAATCTCAAAATGCAGGCCCTTCTCAGTATGGAGAACATCGATGTCTGTGCTGTAACTGAAACCTGGTTCAAGGCTCCTAAGAGCACCCGGCACTATTAGGTTTTACCTCATATCATGCGTTCCGGCCCCAAAACCCGGACCACACCACAAAAGGAGGGTGTATCCATATTCATAAAGGATACCCACACCTCCAGGTTGGTGGCGCTTTGGAAACCATCCAGGTGCAACTAACCATAGGCAAAACTGCTCTACAAATTGTAGCATGCTACAGGCCACCCTCTCAAACTCAGGAACCCCACACAGCCTTCCTGAAGACACTGGAGGGTATAAATGTATCTCCAAACACCATCATATTGGGTGACTTCAACTAGAATATAGACTGGGAACATTACTCAAGCCCTAACTTTCTAGCCCAACGGTTCCTGGAGTTCATAAATTCAAATGCCATGGAACAGCTAGTCACTGTTCCCACGAGAGGAGAAAATATACTAGATCTCATTGTCACAAACATGGGGACAAAATGCTCCACACCGGAAGTATATCCCTCATTGGTGAGATCTGATCATAAACTAATCTCACTGGAAATCCACATCCCGCCCCACCCCAAACAAAAAAGACCATAGTGAAGAACTTCTCTAAAGCAAACTTCACACTACTCAAGACTGGTGTGGTATCCTTCAAGGCCCCTGAGCCAGTGGAGACCACAACCCAAGCTGCGGGAGCCCTTACAAATGCCTTCTATGAACACCTCCAGGACTGCATGGATCAGGCAATCCCAAATAAAACCAAGACTCTTTCCACAAAGGGCAAACGTCCAGTCTGGTTGACCTCAGCCATTAACAAACTTTACAATAAGAGGAGAAAGCTATTACATGATAGAACAAAATCCATAAAAGGGAAGTCACCCCTGATCATTATTAGTAAAAAAATACGAGCACTCATAAAATCAACTAAGGCCAATTTTGAGAGAAAAATTGCCATGGATTCAAAGGACAATCATAAGGCCTTTTTCAGCTATGTTAGGAACCTGGGTGGAAACTCCCAGATATGCTCAGAATTAGTCCAAAATGATACAAAAATCACTGAACCCACAGACATTGCCAACATACTGGCAGACAGGTTCAGTGCAAACTTCACCCCTCTCCCCTAAGGGAGAGATAAGTATCCCAGCCGAGTGTAGCCTCCTGGACATCTCAAATGCGCGGGTGAAAGCTGCTCTCTCTAAAGCTAAAAACACAGCATCAATGGGACCGGATGGTGTCCCCGGCTGTGTGCTACACGAGCTAAATGAGGAATTAAACCGCACATAAGGCAGCTGTTTAATCTCAGCCTTACCACAGGATACGTGCCCAAGGAGTGGCGTCGGCAACTGTTGTCCCACTCCACAAAGGCGGACCCTGGTAATTACGCCCCATAAGCTTAACAAGTCTAGTCTGCAAAGCTATGGAGAGGATCATAATGGAGCTCATAAACAAAGATATAGGGGACTTGCAGACATTGGACCCGTCCCAGTTTGGCTTTGTCAAGGGAAGATCATGCCTTTTGAACTTGGTCGACTTCTTCGAAACAGTCACCAAGGCCATTGATGAGGGAAAGGCAGTCCATACAGCCTACCTTGACCTTGCAAAGGCTTCGACACAATACCCCACTCGGGTATTGTAGAAAAACTTGCCAGCTTAAATGTAAACCCATATGTCACAAGATGGGTTGCAAACACAGAACCCACAGGGTTAGAGTTGCTGGCGCTGTGTCAGACTCCAAGCCGGTCACAAGTGGTGTCCCACAGGGCTCGGTCCTTGGCCCCCTATTGTTTGGCATCTACTTCTCAGAAGTACAGGCCAACATGGGAGGACTTTGGCTGACAAAGTTTGCAGGCGACTGCAAACTGGGCCATAGGGGAAAGTGCATCAGACACGGATATCCTTCAGAAGGGACTCACGGAAACAGATAGCTGGTGCCAGAGCCATGGCCTGAAGTTAAACGCCAAAAATGTATAGTCATACCCTTCAGGAAAAACAAGGTAACCCCAAGCTACCATATAGGTGGCAATCCACTAAGCACAGAAGAGGTTATCAGGGACCTGGGGACCCAGGTTGACAGTGGCCTTTCTTTTGACACTCACATTGCTAAAGTGGTTAGAACGACCTTCTACATTGCCCACCTGATCATGAAGGATTCACATCCAGATCTAGTGAGGTTATTGTTCCCTGTACTCTTCACTTATCAGACCAATGATCGAGTACAATGCCCCATTCGGGATGTATCTCACCCGACATCTGCAGCAATTGGAGAGACCCCAAAAGTTCCTCACCAAAAGGATAAAGGGACTCCAAAATCTGTCATATGCTGCCAGATTGAAGAAACTCCAGCTCTATTCAGTCGCATACCGTCTGCTCAGAGGTGACATGTCCCTGACATACAAGGCCATGTCCAACCCGGAATTAATGGACATGCTCCACCTCAAAAATCCAAATCCACCAAAACCACTAGAGCAAGCGACTTAAACCTTAGCACGGATATAAATAGGACGTGCTGGAGGGATAGATTTATCACTCAGAGACTCCTATGCTGTGGAATAAAATCCCGGTCCATGTGAGGCAGAGCACCTCGCTGACTCTGTTCAAGAGAAATCTAGACCTGTGGATGGGAGATCGTAGGTTTACCCCGGGAATCATCTCTGTGTCACTGCTGGACAGAGGCACAACAAACTAATGGGCACAGTATTTTTTCATATAAGGGGTGGCGTAAGCCACAAAAATTTGGGCTAGGCTTATAAATGCCTTAGGGCAGATAGCCTAGTATAAACCTATGAACCTATGAACCTAATCCAATGTAACTACTGTCTGTATATTTTAACTGTGGAGCTTTTCTCCCCGGGCCTCTGCTGAAAATGGACCTACGTCCAGTCGGACACTCCCAGTCAACAAATATAAATAAATAAATAATACATAAATAAATAAATAACGTCAGGGAAGAGGCAACAGCAACCGACGCAGGACCCAAGACTTTGGAATTCAGGCCGATTGAGGGCAATCCACCAGCAGGATAACCCAAATGTAATGACTGCAACAGTGAATACACTCGAACATCTACATTTATGGTAAGTGTACACAACTGTACTTTATAAATCCCCTCCCCGAAGCACTGTTTGTACATCAGGACTAATGATTCTTCATCAGCAGTGTCTTTTCCACATGCCTGTTATTGAAAGCCGAGTTAGCTGTTGAGTGCTTATAATGTAACAATGTTTCTTTTTTGTCACATTCTGATTACTCCTCCTCCACCACCAACAGTAATGCACCCTGTACTGCTCATCCAAGGACATAATTGTTGTGCCCTTTTCCCATATAACAAAAAGTACCACCCCACAACAGCAATAAACTGAAAGGGACATGCATGTAAAAAACGAGCAGCTACATAAGTAAATGAACATTTCTGCAAAGCATAGCATAAAATGCATCCATCCACTCCATCTGTTTCCATTAGATGTACACCCAAACAACCAAGCAATCATGTTGCAGAAAATATTTTAAAAAAATCAGTTATGTCTGCCTCCACAGGGAAAGATAGATACAGGAAAAGAAAGAAAAGCAAACAGTAGCTCATAAACACTTCTCTACATTTCAAAGTGAGGTGATAAGGCTTTATTGTCTGCATGGGGCTGTAAAAAAACAGCACACAGGAAATTGTTAGCATTTCCTGAAATGTTAAATTACCTTCCCCCAATGTAATGAAACATGAGCCCTCAGACTAAAAGATGCCTGAATGTAAACAATAGGATCACATGACTTACCATCTTAAAATAATGAGAAATGCAGGGAATATTGGCACTCTATCCATATCTTCATCTTTTCACACAAAAGTCACTCTGCCCTTACTACTCCAAATATTAAAATTCAACCTAAAACATAAGGCAATATCTTTCCAAGGGGTGGGGTCCACAAAATTCAATAGGGGGCCACAACATCCAAACAAAATAATATAATTCAGAAATATTCTATACTAATTAGCAACGTTACTACGTCTAGATATAATGCGAAACTGTTGGAGTCTGACCAAAACTGCTCAGGCAGAGCAGCACCACCTGTAGGAGAAAACTAATTTTGCAAAGGAGAAATGTGCCTGCAAAATCAGCTTCATCCTACAGATGGAGCTGCTCTGCCCACGGAACATTCAGTGTTACTGCTTCCTCTAATTCAGCTCATGTTTGCGATCACAGGGAGCCCCATTCCGCTCCCTCCGGTTACTTTCAGTACAGCTTCACCTATTTGTTGTATGCTAACGAGGTCTGGAGGAGTGCCGGTAATCTCCAAGTGAAGTACCTGCATGTCACGGTAAAACACAGAAGCAAGTTTGTACCCACTGAAGTCGGTTGTTAAAGCACTGCAGCAGCTACACCTGTAAGCATACTTCTCAACCTATTAGTGCAAAGAATCTGGGCAAAGCCTGACAAAAAGGGAAAGAATAGCCAAAAATAGGGACATATTTTTAATTAATAACATATTTTTAATTATTTTATTGTATTTTACATTTGTTAACCAGGAAAGTCCAACTGGATACATATCCATTTTCACCGGAGGCCCGGGGAGAAAAGCCCCAAGCAGATAAACATTTAAAATGCAGTATACAGTAATATTTAGCAATTAACAAAATCAAAAGGAAAATACACATAGGTTACATATTTAAGAGAATGGTCTGAGTAAGGTAATATTTACAGAGATATTAAGCAATTTAACAAAAATAAAAAGACAACTACAAATAGGTTCCATAATGAAAAAGGTTCAAAGTAAGGTTATATTTGGATGAGAGAAAGTCAACAACAACGTGGGAGGTGGAGGGAAACTATAAAGGGAAAAAAAAAACATACAAGAGAAATGAGGGTATAAGAAGAGGAAACAGATAAAGGAAGATCATTTATAAAGAAAGAGAGGAAGAAAGAGGTAAGAGAAGGGAGGTCAGGTAGGAAGCAGCCGAGGCTGAGAACGGCGGTTACAGTTCTGATAATGGAAGCTACAGCTAATATAAAGGGGAGAAGGAATTAACTGAAGGAGGCTACAGAGAGAGAACAGGGAAATTCTCTTAGATAAGATGGTTTAATAGATTATATGAGTAATGTCGGGTTTGACTGAGAGGAGCTTTAGTTGAAACTCAAGTCAGTGAAGTAGCTCAGACTGAATAATTTGAGTTTTAGTCAGGGTTTAGACAAGGACATAGCCAGTTATTGTACATGTGTGTCTTTAGTGATATTTTGAAGTGAGGCAAGGAGCACTTTGTGGTTAGTTCACCAGGAAGGGAGGTCCATTTTTTACCAGCAGTGTTAGAGAATAAGGGATCTCCGGCAGAGTTGTTGGCTTTGGTAGGTTGTACTAGCATTCTGCTGGAAGAGCGAAGGGATGCTAGGTTGCAATATGAGGTAATGATATTACCTAGACTGGGGGTGTGGGAAGGTTGGTGGAGGATTTTATGAGTTACTATGTGTTGGTTATAATAGATCTGGTTGGGTAGCTCTAGCCAACCTAATTTTTGAAGATTGTGGCAGTGGTGAGTTCTGTATTCTGAGCCTGTGGCAAATCTTACTATATTGTTATAACATTTAGTGATTTTGTTGAGATTTGATTTGGATAAGTTAGTGAGGATGGGTGATGAATAGAGGAGGGATGACAGAAGATGTGTGCGAGCTATGGCTGTTCTGGCAGTTGGGGGTAGAAATGTCTTAATTCTATACATGGAGCCTATTTTTTTGTTTACTGTTTTTATAGTTTTGTCTATATGGGCATTGTAGTTTACATTATTATCAATGATTACACCTAGCAGTTTAGTAGTTGGTCTTCTAAACTTAGAAAGTAGCTAGAATAACAGGGTCTGTGCTAACATACATTTTCTTAACAATTTGAAGTCTGAAACTCAAACATATGTCCTTATTTTATTACTTCAATCCTCAGATCAGCCCAGTGATTTGTCAGAAAAGCACAAATTTTATGAGGACTAGACCAAAACTAGGAGGCAAAAATCTGGACAGTTGATAGATATTTAGATCAGTGAATCGTGAAGTGAAGCAACAGAGAAAAAAGAACGTGTCTTGCTGATTTTTTTTTCTGCTGAGATTTTATAAGATACATAGCAGAAATAATAAGAAAAGCAGATATGTATCTGTATTTTGAAAAGTGTATGTATTAAAACCTGTTGTAGTTCTTGCCTAACCCTAAAATATAGTCATTCAGCTGCATTTCAATACACTTGAGCAGTACTCCAACTCTCCATTTTTAGAAATCCCAAGCTCTTGCCACAAAAAATCCCTAGATTGCACTAAAAATCCCCAGTAATTGAAAATTCTGAAAAAAATCGTGACAATACATAAAATGTGTTTACACAAAACAATTATTTATTATTCAGATAAATGCTTAGTATAAAACTGACAAAGAAAACACAAGATCAAATCAATGTTCACAAGTTACAATAATGTGTCTATCAGACCCCTTGAGGGTATGTATTAATCTGATTCACTGTATCGTGAATGTCATCTTCCCTCAATGACATCTTCGACAAGTAACTTGGAGGGTCTCCAGGAATGACATTCGTTTCTCTGCTGCATAATTGCCTGCTTTGCTAAAATTCTGTCAGCAGTTACGCGACACTTTGATGAGTTGGAATGCTTAGTTTTTATCAGATTAGCTTGTGAAAAATTCTCTCAATGCAAGTCGAGGAATGCAGAACAGCTAACAGCATGCTCATAAATTCAGAAATTATTCCAAATTTGTGCTCGTTGTTCCCACCTGTTATATCACCAACATCCTTCCAGAAGTTAGGTGGATCACACTTAGATGACTGAGTGAATCTTTGGGAAAATGAAGTGTTTTCCACTGATCGTGAAGGGTATCCAGCATGTGTTCTGGTAAGAGATTAGGAAAATGAGAAGACAGTGGTATAATAGATGGCCTGACATATCTTGTCAATAGCAACTCAAATTCCCCATGCTTTGTTTTGATCCAGCAGTTTCAGCTGAGCCAACACCAAACTTCCAGAAAACGGGAAATGCTTACGAATCTGAGAGCACAGCTCAATCAGAAAAGACATAGCATCCTTTCAAAACATTTTCTCCTCATCACCGAAAGGTTATTTCACCAACAGGGACTTGGCATCTGTCACGAGGCTCAACATCATCAATTGCCTTGTACAGAGATGTATCCAGTGGATCAATATCTGACAAGCCACATAAACATTGCCAACAAACACAGATACTCATCACAGATAGTAATAAACAATTTGTGTCATCTGCACTGTTGTGCCTGAAATTCAACATTCATGGCATTCACTTTCTTCAGCATGTGGCCGAGGAACAAGAGCATGTGTTTTGTCCCAGCATTTCGCATTGTTTGATGTATGCGACCTGCACAATCAAGTTTGTGGGTCTGCACTTCAGATGAAAGCAAAGTTCAAGGTTGTTCCACTGTTCAATAATCCATTCAATAACTTCGAGTCTGACATAGCTTTAACATTTGTTGCTTTCTCACACTGACAACATCCTAGATCAACTCCAATGTGTGATTACACTTGGTTATAAGTGTAAAGTAAAAAGCAAATGTCCTTCACAAATGCTTCCAGCCACAATCGCAAGCTTTGACTGGCATAATTTGCACAGACAGCCATCGAATGACAAATGCAAAACATAACAGCCTTCAACGGAACCTGGAAACCATCTATGTTCTTCATGTTTCACTATTGCAGTCATTACATTTGGGTAATCTGCTGGCAAGTTGCCCTTAGTCGGCCTGATTAACAAAGTCTTGGGCCCTGCGTCGGTTGCTGTCCCTTCTTCTATGACATCAGGTCGTCAGGGGTATAAACATGCAGCCAACGTCATTACATCAGTCTTTCTTACCGTGCGGTGCCCAAAGCAGAAGCAGTTCGCAAGTGCCGGTCGGCCGACTCCTGAAATTTTCATTTTCGGGTTTCAGAACTGAAGTCTTCAACTTAAAGCTAAGTACCCCATTGGGGAAACTTTTTCTTTCTCCTTACCAATGTCAGTAAAAGTTAATAATTGCATTACTTGTGGAAAGCAAATACCTCATAAAGATTTTCATTCGTACTGTATTCCTTGCCTAGGCCCTGACCATGATGTACCGTGCTGTCGGTTTTGTGCTTTATTTAATCAGCTCACTATCCATCGTCGGTACTTTTTTGCCTCTAAATATTTCGGTTCTCAGTTTAATTATCCAGAAATGTTGTTGGTTAGCCACCCGACTACTGGGATTCCGAAAAAACACAAAGATAAAGACAGAGACAGGCCGCCGAGGTCCAAAACTGCCAACGACGCTTCTCCAAAGCCAGTCGCCAGTTCGCTGGTACTCAGTGAGGTGCTTTCGCAGCCCCTGATACCTGCAACTTCTGATTCGCAGGCCTCTACTGAAACCCATTCGGAGTCCGGTATGCCGCGGGATACTTCACCTGTGGAACCCATGGATGTCTATACTTTGGATGGGTCTAGAGCCGCTATGCAGGCATCGGCTTCTGAGGGTGTATTCAGGCCTACAGACTTGCATATTAAATCGACACCGCCTTCATTACTAAGTCCTAAATCTCGATCCATGTCTAAAAAACTGACACCCAGGCCACATGTTCAGGACCCTGTGCCTAAAAAACAAATGATAAAAACGGCTGAAGATCTAATTACTCTAATCAGGGGTAGTCACCCCCCCAAAAGGCCTAGGGCTGAGCTTGATTATGAATCTTCTGATCAGGATTCTGTTTCTTCTGACTCTTCTAATGACCTGGATTTGTCCATACCTACTTATGAGGATTCTGATGCAGAGGATTCCATTCCCTCTGCTTCCCCTCCTGAGGATTTTTCTTTTGGGGAAACTTTACCTACTTTAAGGGAGCATTTCCACTGGGAAAGTAAGGAATTTTCTGATTCAAATAAGAGGCTTAGGGATTTCCTTCTTGTACCTCAGCATAGGCCTTTGGCTATTCCTCCTGTACTAGACATTGTTGATGATGTGTTTTCGGAATCCAGTTTGGCCCCTGATTCCCTGTCTCCAGCTCCTACTAAACCTGACAGATACTACAGGGTTCCTGAGTCCCACAAGTTCCTTTTCAAAAATCCTGTTGCAGATCCAGAGACCATTTCTCAGGGGCCCAATGGCATTAAGGCTTCTACTGCTAAAAATCCTACCCCTTCTGATAGTCTCCAGGGCACTGGATAGATTGGGTAAAAAGTTTTATACTTCTGCAACCATGGCAATCAGAGCTTTAAACTGCCAATTTCATACGTTAAAATATCAACAGCATATTATTGGACTGCTTAAACAGAAAATTATGTTGATTCCTGACTGTGTGGAAAATAAAGATTTACAGGTCTTAATGCATTCTGCTGAACAAGTTGGAAAACATATTTTGCAATGTGGTTTTGATTCTTTAGAGGCCTCTTGCAGGGCTGCTGTTACTGGGTCTGAGCTTAGAAGGCATGTTTGGCTTAAGGAGCAATCTTTGCCTGATCATGTAAAAGCTAAATTGCTGAATGCTCCTTTAAATCAGGACCACCTGTTTGGCAATAAGGCTGAAGAAGTTCTTAAAAAGATGGAAGATAAAGCTAAATCTATGCAAACTGTTAAAGATTTTTTACAAGTGCAACCTCCAAGATTTAGTAGGCACTGGCCTACTAACAACTGGTCCTTTCCAGCCCTTCTAGATCCTCTCACGCCAAACCCAGACATAGCAAAAACTCCAGGTTTCAGTCCCAGGGGACTCTCAGAACTAAGCAGTGGGGGGCCTCCACTTCCAAATCTGGAAATAGCAAGACACCCCAATATGGTAAACAGTCTCAATGACTTCCTTTTAAAATTCCCAAGCACTTATCTTTTGATCGCCCCTTTGGGGGGGAAGATTGCTCTTCATGCAAAGAACTGGGAATTCATAGCCCAGAACAAATGGGTTTTAAATATATTATCCCAGGGATACAAATTTCATTTCCACATGCTGCCAACACCAAACGGGTGGCCAGACCTGCCCCCAAATCAGTGGGCAGAGGCTCAAAAACAAGTACTTTCCCTCTTAAACATGGGAGCTATTCAACCAGTACCAGAAGAGGAAAAGGGACAAGGTTTCTCTTCCAGGCTTTTTCTGGTACCCAGAAAAGACAAATCATGGCGTCCAATCCTGGACCTGTCTACTCTAAACACCTTTCTGGAGATTCCAAAATTCAAGATGCTGACTCTTCACCAGTTATTTCCTGTGCTAGGCAAAGATGCCTGGTTGGCAACCCTAGATTTAAAAGAAGCATACCTGCACATCCCAATCAGGGAATCTTGCAGAAGGTACCTACGCTTCAAAGCAGGCTACTTGCATTATCAGTTTTCTGCACTGCCCTTTGGCTTGTATACTGCACCCAGGATATTCACAAAGTGCCTGGCTTCAGTTATTGCATTTTTCAGGCAAATAAATATTCAAACATATCCATACCTGGACGATTGTCTAATTCAGGCAGAAAACCAGGGCTTACTTTTAAATCATCAGGTGTTTGTAAAAAGGGTTCTAACTTGTCTGGGGTACACCATAAATGAAAAGAAATCACAGCTGGAACCCTGTCAACAGATTACATTCCTGGGTACAAGTTTGAATACAACTGCCCAGATGGCTTTCCTCATGCCAGAAAAGCAAATTAATTTTGTAACTTACTTCAAACAAATGGCCACAAAAACCCTGCTATCTGCAGGACAAATACTGCAAGCCTTGGGGTTCATGGCCTCCTGCATTCTTCTAATTCCATATGCAAGACTGCATATGAGGAAACTACAGTGGTATCTAAAAAGTCTATGGAGTCAACATTGTCACAGCCTGGAAACAATGATTCCTATCATAGCTTGCCAACGCCTGGAGTTCCTATGGTGGGCAGAGGCCTGCCACCAAAACAAGGGACTACCATTCACACTACCCCCTGCTGCCCAAACTCTAACTACAGATGTGTCAGACTATTTATGGGGGGGGGGGCTCACCTGGCAGGGAAGTGCATTCAGGGCAAATGGAACCCAAATCAAATGCGCCTACATATCAATCAAAAATAAATGTTAGCTGTACAGAATGCTCTGACAGCCTTCAAGGACTACATTCTTCCAGGACAACTAATGATAAAGAAGGACAACACCACGGTTATGTGGTACATAAACAAGCAGGGGGGTACACATTCCTGCCCCCTCTGCAGACTAGCCATGGCATTGTGGAACACAGCCTTGAGCTACCAAGTGCACCTACAAACTCAATTCCTGCCAGGAAAATTGAATACACTGGCAGACAGACAAAGCAGAAACTTCATGGACCCACATGAGTAGAAACTGGAACCATGGATTTTCAACATGTTGACAAGCGAATGGGGGAGCCCAGACATAGATCTATTTGCCTCCCCCCAGAACTACCAGTTGGACAAGTTTTGCTCAAGGACTCCCCACAAACAAGCCTGGAAAGTGGATGCTCTGTCCTTCAGCTGGAAAAACCCATCAGTCTCTGCCTTTCCCCCTCTGCCTCTGCTCTCTAAGGTTCTACTAAAAGTCAAACAGGACAAACCAAGGATAATTTTGATTGCTCCAGACTTGCCGCACCAACACTGGTACCCTCTCCTGTGCATTGTGTCGCAAAAATCTCCATGGCACCTGCCTTAGACCCCTTCCCTGCTGTCTTAGCAGAAGAACCAAATTCTGCACCCTCAGCTTCCAACATTGAACCTTGCAGCCTGGCTAATCACTTAAATTCACCCTTATCATCCCTCAGCAAACCTGTGATGGATGTCATCTTAGAGGTGAGAAGACCTAGTACTAGAAAATCTTATGCTGACAAATTGAAAAGATTCTGTGCCTGGAACCAATCTTTAGGGATGAGCACAGCAGCGCCCAATTTACCTCAGATTTTGCAATACTTAACTGAGATGCTTCACAAGGGCCTGTCTTTTTCCTCCATTAAAATCCATGCCTCAGCTATTTCAGCTCATTATAACACAGAACCACCCCTCTTTTCTCATCCTCTGCTCAAGCAGTATCTCAGAGGGACAAAAAACTTGAGACCACCCAGGAGAACTCCTACCCCTGCCTGGGACCTTAACTTTGTTTTGGAGAAACTCACTCTCCCTCCTTTCGAGCCAGCTGCTACTGCAGACTTACAATTCATTTCTTAGAAAACAGCCTTCCTTTTAGCAATCACTTCAGCTAGAAGAATATCTAAATTACAGGCCCTTATGGCAGTGGAGCCTTTCATCATCTTTCATGCAGACAGGGTATCTCTCAGGACCAAGTCATCCTTCATGCTCAAGGTGGTTTCCAGTGTGGCTCTTAATCAGTCCATTCATTTGCCAACCTTCTTTCCCAATCCACAGAACAAAGGAGAACGGATTCTGCATTCCTTGGATGTGCACAGACAACTTAGATTCTACTTGGACAGGACTAAATCTCGAAGAAAATCTGAATAATTGCTGGTAGCATTTGCTGCAGGGGCTGAGGGGAAGGCTATTTCAAAACAAACCATTTCTAAATGGATAAACCATTGCATTCATTTCTGCTATCAGCACTATGGAAAACCTATCCCTCCAGGGGATCCGATTTCACTCCACCAGGGCTGTATCTATTTCTGCAGCCTTTCTCAGAGGTGTTCCTACCAAGGATATCCTAGAAGCTGCTACCTGGAGTTCTGTACATTCTTTCACCAAACACTATCATTTACCAATTTTCTCTAAATCCAGAGCTGGCTTTGCCACTGCTATCTTGCAGGGCCTTATAGCTGGCCCTAATGCTGTACAAACTCTTCCTCCCAACCATAGTTTTGGGAATCTACCCAAATGTAATGACTGCAACAATGAAACACTAAGAACATAATACAGTTGTGTACACTTACCATAAATGTAGATGTTCGAGTGTATTCACTGTTGCAGTCCTGGTTACCCTCCCCCGAGTCCCCTAGTTTTTTCTGGCTATACCTCTACTTTCCTTTACTATGCTTAAAAGCCTTTTTGGTGTATTTGCTTTTGGTTGGAGGTATACTTTTGTGTATTTGTGTTTATTTGCTCCCCACCTGACATCTGGGGCAAGCAAAAAAAACTGATGTAATGACGTCAGCCTGCATATTTTATACCCCTGACGACCTGACGTCATGGAAGAAGGGACAGCAACCGACGCAGGACCCAAGACTTTGTTAATCCGGCCGATTGAGCGCAACTTGCCAGCAGATTACCCAAATGTAATGACTGCAACAGTGAATACACTCGAACATCTACATTTATGGTAAGTGTACACAACTGTACTTTCTGCCCCATCATTGTTGCACATTTGTCACAGTCAAAAACCAACAATTTATTTCTTTATTTATTTGACATTTGTTAACTGGAATAGTTCATCTGAGCAAAAGCCCTTTTTCAGTGGAGGCCCGGGGAGAAAAGCTCCACAGTACAAATAAGCAAGAAATTTTACAAAATTGAAGATGAATACAGTGAAAATTTTACAATTAAACAGTTAGGCAAATGTAGATAAAGCTCCACAGTACAATATAGTAAGAGGCATTATAACATTCTTGAGAAAAACACAGCAAAAAAATATACAATAAAACATTTGAATGAATTTACATAACACATTGGGTTATCTTCAGAGGGTAATTGTACAATTCAGAGCAGTTAAGTGAGTTATGGTAGTAGGGACGGGAGGAGTAGAGCGGGTAGCAACAGAGAAAGGAGTGGGTTCATGTGGGATGATTGCAGAGGCAAATCCATGTGTTATTAAGATACCTATTGTGAGGTTTTTTTTTAATTCGTGGATGTAGGAAATGTTTCTAAGGTTCATGGAGAGCTTGTTCCATGCAATAGCAGGAAAGTAGCTGTAGAGATTCTGTCCAATAGATTTTTTAGGTTTGTGAACTTAGAATAACATCAGTAATGTTGTTAAGTGGAATATCATTGGAAATCATTAGATGTTTGAATTAATTGTACTAGCCAACAGCCGTACCATTGTCAACCTCGATTAGATCAAAAAGTGCATTGACAACTGTACAAAGTCTTTCATCGAAAAATTGTATGACAACCACAAGACTCTGCATAACTGAAATGTCAGTGCTCTCATCAATGAGAACAGAACATTTCTGAGCCTTGCACAAGTCTAATACACTATGACACTGTGTGTATGCCAAGCCATCCTGTAACACATAGGAAGCCTTTGTGTGATTCAAAGTGGATTTCTTGCAATTTGACTGTCAGGAAATGCTGTCTTTACACACTTAACTAGATGATCCATGCGGCAAAAAGGAACGTTATGTTTTGCCACAAATGCAGTTAAAGCTATGTCAGATTTAGCAACCATACAGTCAATGGTAGGAATGGTCAGGTTATGAAAAAACTTGTTAATACTAATTGCGCTCAGTTTTGCTTTGTTGGTTTTAACATGTTTGGTAGATTCTGCATGTTTCAGTAGTGCAGACCTGTTAATGCCAGTCAGTGTTGTAGGAAAAACTGTATAGCTTGCTGCATATTTATCTCCTTGCTCTGGTTTAAGCAAAAGTTTAAATTCATTGCTTTTCATCCATTCATCCTTGAATGGTTGTCTATACCAAATCTTTGCTTTCTTACTAGGTGGTGTGCAAGATTCATCTTCAGATGATACCATGATGACAAAATCAGAATTAAAACTATTTACACTACAAGTCTATGACGATTGATGCCACATTTCAGTGAGAGAGAATTGTTTGAGGTCATTGGCTGACTGAGGTCACCTGGACTACAGCTTATACTAAGCACCTCATTGGTTCTTTTGAGATTTCTTTCTTAAAAGCTGTCTCAGGTTTCAACTTTCTGTTACCTAAGAAGCTCAGTTGTGAGTGTTCAACCATTTTACAGTGTGCTAATCGAAGGAAGGACACTCAGCAAACTCGGAGCCATAATATATAACATTAAGTATCCTGTTTTTTGTTTATTTTGTTCTTTATTTCTTTGTTGTTTATAGCACTTTGTGTACTGTGTATTTTTTCTAGCTAGTTTCACTGTGTGTGAGGTATTAACTGGAAATTGTCCGCTCTTATTAAGCATCTGTTGGGTTGTTTGTTTATGATAACTTGTTGCAGTTAAACTCTTTTTCTAGTGGCTCCTTTAGCTGTTTAAAACTTTCATTTAAAGGCTCACTGCTGCTTTTCAGCTGTGAGTAACATTTCTGCAGTTTGTTTCCCACCCTCCCTCGCTGTTGGTATAGTGTTTTTATAGTTGGTGGCTTTGCAGTTGCCCGCCCCTAGTGTAAATTTGATCTGGGACCCTCCTCCCAGTCTAGTGTCATTACCTCATTCTACCCAGTACAGGGAGAGCATTTGAGAAGGCCAATCAACTTAGTTTCTGCTACTCCTTTCTCTGTTAAAAGTACTCAATTGTATTTATTACTGCTTGACTGCTTGGTGTAACTCATTCTAAGCCTTTTAGTTTAAGCACCTGGGCTTCAGACCAGTTTTACATTAAGAAGGTTTGTGGTCTGCACTGTAGTGGCAGAACAGGTAGCTTACATCCTTCTAAGTTGGGAACTGCTGATTGAGGGCTCAGTGTCTGTTATTCTAAAAGTGTATTAATTCTGGTTTAAGTACTTGGGCTTGAGGCCAGTTATTTTACATTAAGAGGGTTCGTGTTCTGCACTCTTGTGGGAGGAGAGGCTGGACTCTGTCCTTCTGAGCTGGGAATTTCTGGTTAAAGCTTATAGTGCCTGCATATTTGAACTGCTTCTTACTGAAATTGGTACACCTTGTTTGCTGTAGCATAGACTAGATCCAGGCCTGCTGAATCTAGCTTTGTTTGTATAACTTGAACACTAATCCAGGCATTCTTTAAAGTATTCAGTTGTATTTATTACTGCTGGTAGTAACTTGATTAAAGTGTAGCTATCATTTCTAAGTCTTTTGGATTAAGCACTTGGGCTTCAGACCAGTTGTTTTACATTAGGAAGGTTTGTGGCCTGCACTGTGGTGGCAGGACAAGTAGCTTACATCCATCTAAGTTGGGAACTGCTGATTGAGAGCTCAGTGTCTGTTATTCTAAAAGTGCATTAGTTCTGGTTTAAGCACTTGGGCTTCAGGCCAGTTATTTTACGTTAAGAAGGATTGCGGTCTGCACTCTTGTGGGAGGAGAGGCTGGACTCTGCCCTTCTGAGCAGGGAATTTCTGGTTAAAGGCTTATAGTGCCTGCATATTCTAACTGTTTCTTACTGGAACTGGTACACCTTGTTTGCTGTAGCATAGACTAGATCCAGGCCTGCTGAATCTAGCTTTATTTGTATGCTTGTTGTTTGTTTATTTCCCTGAAACATTAATTCCACCTAAAACGCAGCATTTTAGCACTTCTGTGGATCCCTAGTGATATCTGCATTGTTTACTGTACTTATTTCCTTGTTTCACTTGAAAGAAAGTTACTGTTTGTCGTTTTTGCATTTAAGTTACCTGTAACACATTGCATTTAAGTTACCTGGCACTTGCTCACTAAAGCAATTATATAAGTCAACTCTAAAATATTAAAAGCACTACATCCTCACAAACTCCCCTTGAGTACCTTGTTCCCCATTGGCCCTTTTTTCAATTATAAAGGAATTCCCAATACTATACTAGCATGTCCAAAGGTCAGTTGTCAATCTCCTCTCCGGTCCAGCTGATGAATCTGGGAATCTTGAGGCAATGTTACAACTGCCTCATGTACACAGACAACCCTCTCCTCCTCCCAACAAATTCCAACACATGCGAGAGATGCAACCATATAGCCAAAATGGAGGCTAAGCTCTCTCAACTCAGTACTGGTGTAACCAGTCAGGAGGAGAAGGAAACCACACTCACTACAATTCCAGTCTCACATAGACCTACCACGACAACAAACCAAACACATAAACACACAAAAACATACTCGGAGGCTCTAAATAAAAATCTGCCTAAGCAGCAGAGACCTCCAAAGCAGACACCCAAGCAAACACTACCCCAAAACAAAACACGTGCAACACATAGCTCACAAAGCCAGTGTGCCGAACAGTCACAGCCCTTAAGGCTAAACAACACACCTGATACACTTGTAATAGGTGACTCTATTGTCAGGCACACTGACGTCCCGCTCACCAGGCTGAACAAGGAGAAGGTCATGGTGAGCTGCCTGTCGGATGCTAGGATCCGCCACATAACACAAGCACTCAGGTCACTCCAAGGCAAGTACAAATATGACTCAGTCATTGTCCATGCTGGTGTGAATGACCTGAGACGTACCTCCCTGGACTACATGAAAAGAGACATAGAGGAGCTCTCTGAGCATGTAGCCCAGGCCGGTATGACCCTGACCTTGAGTAGCATCTTACCCTCACCAAGAATGATGCCACAATATGAAGACAAGATGATCAATTTCAACAATTGGCTTAAGTGTTGGTGTCATTTAAAGGGGATCCAATGCCTGTCAGCCTGGGATGACATGCTCGACAAGCCACGATGCTTCGCTAGGGACGGCTTGCACCTGTCACCCCTGGGCTTTCAGATATTGGCAAAGGCTCTTGCTACCCCCATAGTGCCTTTTTTAGGCAAGGCTCAAAAGACAAACCCACCTCCATAGGTATCACAAGGGATAAGAAACTTAGAGTAATGCTACTCAATGCCAGAAATCTAAACCTCAAGATGCAAGCACTCGAAACTCTCCTTAGCATGGAGAACATCGATATCTGTGCAGTAACAGAAACCTGGTTCAAGGCTCCCGAGAGCACCCCAGCACTACCAGGTTATACCTCATACCATGCTTTTCGGCCCCAAAACTTGGACCGAACCACAAAAGGAGGGGGAGTATCAATATTCGTCAAGGATACCCACACCTCCAGGTTGGTGGTACAGCACGAAGCATCAGAGACTATCCATGTGCAACTAACTGTGGGTAAAACTGCCTTCCAGTTTATAGCCTGCTACAGACCACCCTCCCAAACACAGGAACCCCACTCGGCCTTCCTGACAATACTGGAAAATATGAAGGTCTCTCCAAACACCATTATATTGGGCGACTTCAACTACCCAAACATAGACTGGGAGCATTACTCTAGCTCCAACACCCTAGCCCAAAGGTTCCTAGAATTTATAAACTCAAATGCTATGGAACAACTTGTTACCAATCCCACAAGAGGGGAAAACATACTGGACCTGATCATCACCAACATGGGGACACTATGCTCCAGACCAGAAGTGTATCCCTCACTGGTAAGATCAGACCATAAACTAATCTCACTGGATATTCACATCCCGACCCCACCCCATGCCCAGAAAACCACAGTGAAAAACTTCTCTAAAGCAAATTTCACATGCCTCAAAACCGAGGCGAAATCCTTCAAAGCCCCCAGGCCTGTGGAAAATACGGCCCAGACCGCAGAATCCTTTATAAATGCATTCTATGAACACCTTCAGGAATGCATGGATCATGCAATCCCAAATAAAACCAAGACCCAATCCTCCAAAGGCAGACGTCCTGTCTGGTGGACCCCAGCCATAAACAAACTATACAATAGAAGGAGGAAGCTACTACATGATAGAGCAAAATCCCAAAAAGGGAAGGCATCTCTGATCAGTATTAGCAAAAAACTACGGGCACTCATAAAATCGTCCAAGGCCAGCTTCGAGAGAAAAATTGCACAGGACACTAAGGATAATCACAAGGCTTTCTTTAGTTATGTTAGGAACCTGGGTGGGAATTCCCAGATATGCTCAGAATTGGTCCAAAATGACAAAAAATACACAGAGCCCACAGACATTGTCAACATCCTAGCTGACAGGTTCAGTGCAAACTTCTCCCCACCAAAAGGGCAAATATCTATCCCAACAGAGTGCTGCCCCCCTGACATCTCAGATGCTCAGGTAAGAGCCGCCCTCTCCAAAGCAAAAAACACAGCATCAATGGGACCAGATGGTGTCCCGGGCTGCGTCCTACATGAACTCCAGGAAGAGCTAAACCCAAACATAAAACTACTGTTCAATCTTAGCCTTACTACAGGATATGTACCCAAAGAGTGGCGTACAGCAACAGTGGTCCCTCTCCACAAAGATGGTGCCTCAACGGATCCTGGAAACTATCACCCCATAAGCCTGACTAGCTTGGTCTGCAAAGCTATGGAAAGGATCATCATGGACCTCATAAATAAAGATATTGGGGACCTACAGACACTGGATCCTACCCAGTTTGGCTTTGTTAAGGGCAGATCCTGCCTCTTAAACCTGGTCGATTTCTTTGAAACAGTCACCAAGGCCATTGACGAGGGGAAGGTGGTCCACACAGCCTACCTGGACCTCGCAAAAGCCTTCGATACAATACCCCACTCGGGCATTATAGATAAGTTCACCAGCTTAAATATAAACCCCTATGTCACTAGATGGGTTGCAAACTGGCTCAAGGACAGAACCCACATGGTTAAAATTGCTGGAGCCATGTCAGACTCCAAACCAGTTACAAGTGGCGTCCCACAAGGCTCAGTCTTGGGACCTGTCTTGTTCGGTATATATTTCTCGGCGGTACAGGCCAACACGGAAGGACTGTGGCTAACCAAGTTCGCAGATGACTGCAAACTGGGCGCCATAATCAACTCTCCAGCCAACACAAGCATCCTCCAAAAGGGCCTCATAGAAACAGACAACTGGTGCCAAAGCCATGGCCTCAAGCTAAACGCCAAAATGTGTATAGTCATCCCCTTTGGCAAAAACAAAGTGCCCACAAATTACCACATAGGTGGTAACCCATTAAGTACAGAAGAAGTCATTAGGGACCTGGGGACCCAAGTTGATAGCAATCTCTCATTTGACAACCACGTGGCCAAAGTGGTTAGAAAAACATTTTATATAGCCCACCTAATCATGAAGGGATTCACATCTAGATCAGGGGAGGTTATCGTGCCTCTTTACTCATCCCTCATCAGGCCCATAATTGAGTACAATGCCCCTTTTGGGATGTACCTTACCAGACACCTGCAGCAACTGGAAAGTCCCCAAAAGTACCTCACCAAGAGGATCAAAGGGCTCAAACAGATGCCATATGCTGCCCGGTTAAAGAAACTCCAGCTCTACTCAGTGGCATACCGCCTGCTCAGAGGCGATCTGTGCCTGACGTATAAAGCCATGTCCAAACCAGAATTAATGGATATGCTGCACCTCAGAAAATCCAAATCCCATTGAGCTACCCGCTCGAGAGACTTGAACCTCAGCACTGAAACAAATAGGACATGCTGGAGGGACAGATTCATAACCCAGAGGCTCCCTTCACTCTGGAATAAAATCGCAGTCCAGGTTAGGCAGAGTCCCACATTGACTCTCTTCAAGAGGAATCTTGATGAGTGGATGGGAGATCGTAGGTTTACCCCGGCTATCACTTCTGTGTCACTGTTAGACAGAGGCACAGTATACTAACCTCAAAAAAGGCATAGCAAAATTAATTTAAAATGGGTGGCGAAAGCCAAACACACTCTGGCTAGGCTTATAAATGCCCTAGGGCAGATAGCCTAGTATGAACCTATGAACCTATGTATAAGTGTAAGAAATTCTGATGGAGTAAACCAGCATAACGTAGGCTTTTTGGCAGGGTCCTATGGTGAATACAGTATATGCATGTGCTAACTACAGTGACTGACTAGGTTCAATATACACACTGACTGATCTACAGATAGAACAACAGGATTTACATTAACATGAAATTTCTGCTAGCTGTGAAGTCTGAAACTGAAATGTTTGTAATTTTCTGACTTTGATCCTCAATGATTTGTCAGAAAACCACAATTTTGAGAAACAGACAAAAAATATGAGGGTAAAAATATGGACATTCTCAAAAATCTGGACAGTTGAGAGGTATGCCTAAGTATACTCCAAGACCATTGTACCTAACAGTAGAAATACTGGTCGAGCAACAGTTACTGAACCAACGTGGACTTACGCGCACACTTGACACTAAATAAAAGTAATTCCCACATTATAAAAATACTTTTAGCCCCACAAAAACTCAGCTTCTACAGTGAACTGCTATCCCTTTCCTGTGGCATACTTGACTGAGTCCACAAAGTTTCACCCAAACGTCCCTCTCATCCTACTTTACTTCTTTTCCATTTGTCTTCCATTAATGACAACTTCAACACTGTATCTAAGCAAGGTTCCTGTCCTTACTCATACCTTACTGGTTCAAGCACCACTAATGCCTTTTCTAATCAACTAAGATAGTTGTTAAAATATGGAGAAAATTCACATTCTACCCTAACCACAAATTTTCACTTCACCATAATAAGGTACATGTTACAGTCTGCAGTGTTTTATTAACTGTATGAACCGAGAACATAAACATGCAGAAACAACAGAAAACAATCATCTCTGCATGCCTCCATGTACTGTAGGAAACTACAACAGAATTTCTGAATCGGTCTGCTTTAATCTAAAGCGATAGAAAGTCAATTTCACATGGCTTGGTATTTAATTTGCGTGGTTGAATGTACTGTTCAAAAAAAATCTCATGTTTCAGTAAGAAATGCCCCAGCTTTGTCATCTGAAATTCTGCCAGCCCTACATGCAATTTAGGATTATGTATGTTATTCACATGAGGAGAAGTTACTGGATTCACAGTTAGGCCAAAATCACATTAAACTGGTGTTTTAAAAAAACACGAAAGCATGACACCAGTGTGCAGACAATCAGAAATAAAGTAGTCCGGTTTCAGGAAACTTAAAAGAAGAATATAAACACATTTTGAGCAATGTAGTAGGTTTTGCAGTAAGGATTGGTAGTGCACGCAGTTCGGGTCTGCCTGCCGCCAGGGTGTAACTTTTGCTTTGGCTTGCATTAAGTTGTTTACTGTGTCTTCTGCAAAAAGATTAATATTCTTTTTAATGTCCTGGACATATCGTTTTTTTTAACGAGCACCACAGACTTTAAAATGCCTGTTTTAACTCTTATTAAAATGTTTTCTCACCTCCAACCCTGCACAAGTCTTTTTTTAATTATGTATTAGTCTATACTATATGTCTCTATGATAATGTACTGTTGTCCACATAGAACCTGTGACAGTCTACAAAATCTGTGGTACTCAACAGAACATGCTCTACTGTAAATATTTCACACAATCACGCAGCCTTTACAAATTCAAATTTCAGTTGTACACAGGCAGTCACTTCTTACCTCCAGAAATCCATTGTGTCATATGACCCAAACCATAACGGGTGCAGAAAGTTTGTTTTGTACTGCTTGAAGTGCCTCAAGTTATTTTTCTGCTCTGCGATCATTTCACGTTATGGAAAAGTCAGATTTGCAGCTGTATCCCCTACTTTCATTTATAAACAAAGTAAGTAAGACATTTTGTAGTTCTTGGGCTGTACAGTGGCACCCTCATTTTTGTACAGTGTAAGGAAAAGGGGTGGTCTGAAGAAGAGGTCATATAAGCTGAAGAAGAGTAAAGAGGCAGTATAACCACACACATCTTTACTACATCTATTGGTCTGTGAGTGTAATTTATTAGGTTTTGTTATTAAATATTTATAACTGTAGTGTACAGATGTTAGACAGCAGCAGTTAGCGTTCTCGCCTCACAGCAAGAGGGTCTGAGGTTCGATCCTCGGCTGGGTGCCCTCTGTGTGGAGTCTGCGTGTCCTCCCTGTGGTGCGTGGGTTTCCTCCCACATCCCAAAGACATGCTGTAGTTGGATCGGACACTGTAAATTGGCCATAGGCGTCAGTGTGTGCCTTGAATGGAAGGTTGGGTGCTGGGCTGGCAAATCAAAATGGTAAAACTTCATTGACAATCACGAGCAGAGAGGTGATATGTTGCGGTAAAATCTACATATCCTAAAAATATATTATTTTAAAATTTCTATTGTCTGTGAGCATATTTCACCAAACGTACAAACACAGAAACAGATTAATAAAATATTCAACTTCATCCTTGAAAGAAAAAAGACTAAAGGCATTTAATTCATCATTAACAAAAACTAAACGTCAATAACTGCTTAATTTAACCAACACACACATCTTACCATAAAGGTAAGACTACAAAAAATATTTTAACCTCTATTTGAAATCATTAACGCTACAATTTCAAAATACTTTACTAAAAGCCAGTAATATCTTTTAATATATTGGTGACAAAAAAAAAAAAAAAAATATATATATATATATATATATATATATATATATATATATATATTTTCATACCCATATAAAGAACGTTTCAAGAAACACTATCTGCTACATTTATCGTTAGAAAACATATGCTTAAAAAACTACAAATATCTCTAAATCGCACTGCATTCTGGGTATGTAAATTAGTATAACGTCACACCCGGTTTTCCATCTAAAGAGTAAGCTTCTTGTAAATATCAATAACGGCATTACATCATTACCCCCCCAATGAGGGACATTTCCAGAAATAACCAGGACAGTTTTAAAATTTTAGTACTGCTAACTTGAGACATTGACAGAATAATTGATGTAAATTAATATACATTTTCTGAAGTAAAAGAAGTATATTGCTCTAATTTTTATTGCCATTTAAAACAAGTATAATTGGCCATCTTTTCTCCAAAAGTCACAAGTTTTAGTTTTAGTAAGAGGAATAAGGTTACATTTTGAGTAAATCACAGGGACGTGGGAGGTATCTCATGTATAGGTGGATGATTATCTGGTCATGGTTATGAAAACTGCACCCAAAATCTAAAGTCATTTTTTTTCACAATATCTTGAACCTTTTTGTATTATTAATGCCCCATTTTCAAAGTAAGTTTTAGTATTGTTTTCGAATTTGCTATACCACAAAATGGAGACTGCAATGGGAAGGATGTTTTTGTTTTACAGCCAATGACTTTGCCTTCCTGATGTAATTTTAGAGGGACAGAGAGAAAATTGGAATGACAGGCTTGAAAAATGTAATTGTAGTTTAGTATTCAAGTGTGAGAAATCTGAGGGTGTTACTTGGGCTTAGAATGGTTTGTGTTGCATTCGCAGTTTTTAAAGGGAAACCCTACCTTAGAACTGAAAACAAATACATTTTCACTCTATATTTGTTTTCTGAGCTATTTAAAAAAAATCAAAATCATTCTGAGTTCTGCTTATAGAATTTAAATATGTTTTTCCACAAATGGCTGAACATATCAATGTGATCTTGTTTTTCTTTAGGTCTTTCTGTTTCCCATAATGTAGTTCAAGTCTGTTTTATATGAGCCATACTAGACATAAGGAGGTAGTGGTGTTTTCACATGCCATTGACATATAATGGGATTAGTGTCAGTTACTGTGAGTGCGTGTGTGTGGATGTGTGTGTGCCTTCTGTGAAAGGTTGGATGCTGGGCTGGCAATTCGACACTGTAAAACTCCACAGCCAGTCATGAGCGGACAGGTGATCCGCTGTGGCCACTCCTAACTGGGAAAAAGCCAAAAGAAGAAGAAGTGTCAGTTACTGTCATCTTGTGCCGAATTCCGTAAAGTTTGTGGAATTCAGTGCATTACAACAATATCAGCCGAAAAGTTACAGATAACTATGTAATATGTAAACATGCCATAGTGAACTCAGAATGTTTTGGCGCACAGTGGAGTAGTTCAGTAGGACTGGCACACTAAATTTCACTCTCAGTAATCATAGGTAATGAAAAAGTTACTGAAAATAACTCACAGTCTAAGCAGCCGGACGTTCATAAATGCATATCTATGGCAGAATCCCTCCTAGGGTTGCCACCTTTCGTTGTGGCTAAAACCGGCCATACCCCTTACATCACCAATAACCCCACCCATTCCTGCCTCCTCTCCTGCCCACATTCCACCCATTTTTGAAATCAGTATGACATCAGTATGTGGAGAATGCCCCCTTTTTCCATTCCTGATACCTGCTTTCAGACCATTTACTGTGCTTTTCTGTAAAAAAAACATAGTAAACCAGCCAGTTTAACAAACTCTGATAGTCTGTTTCCTTTTTTTGAAACAGAATGCTGGAATTTGCATAGTGTTTTCCAGACTACCAGAGCATTGATTTGATTTCTGGATAGTCCGGAAAAAAATGGATAGGTGGTAACCCTAATCTCTCCAGTAAGCTTACAGACATATTCACAATATCTCTGTAAGTCTTAGATATTCTGATGGCATCCGTAACTTTTCTAATAAAACATTAATAAAGGTGAACTGAACAACACAGGCAATGGAAAGTTGTCAGACAGGTGGGGATGGATACCAGCCATGGTGAAATGCAGAAAACATATCTACCTATGCAACTATCATGTTATGACATGTTGCAAACTGTGTGGCAGTCATACGTAGATGTGTATGACCAATGATAGATGTGTGTTGTAAGGTATTAAAAAAGGTTGTGATGCCCCACCACTGGATCCCAATAATCAAGGAGCCTCAATTCTCACCACTGGCACCTGTGGGAGATGTACATTGGCAGGATGACAAGGTAGACACACAATATTACCAGATGCAGCTCTCTACATTGTGTGATTTCCCTTAAGAGCACACAGAGACCACAGTCAGTCCAGGGCTGATTTCTCCCTCCTTCTCCAGATCCCCATTAAGACTCCCCACTGGCACGCCTATAGAGTTGAGTCCTTAGCCAGGGTTCCAAGTCAAGTCCTCCTACACTCTCTCTGTCCAACCAGTGCTTCGTGTCCCTCCCCAGGTAGCTGACACACACAGTCTGGGAGATTTGTTTTACACACACACACACACACACACACACACACACACACACACACACACACACACACACACATATCCACAAACACACACTCACACACACACACACACACACACACACACACACACACACACACACACACACACACACACACACAAACACACCTGGGAAAGGCTGGCACAGGTTTATTAGCTATGCCCCCTTCTGTCCAGTCTACAAGGTAGTTACTGCCACCAGAACCCATTATCACCTACTTTAAGGCCCTTAACAAAGGGTGCCCAATCTTACTGTGTAATGTTACTATTAATACAAATTGTAGTTTGGCCAAGAGCAAGGCTGTTAGGAGTGGTCCACACAGTGTCAACAAATAAACATGCAAGTACTCTCAGAACTTAAATATCTCTGCACAGATCAGCCACAATGAAATGTTTAACTATATTTAATAACAAATAATAATAAAAACATAAAAATACTCAGTATTTATTCACATTTACATCAGATTGCAAAATCACCGGAAATATTTAAAACATTGCAGGACAGTCTCAAATAAATAAAGAAAAACATCTAAATTAAGCTTTGCTATATTCCTGACTATATCTAGGAGAATTATACTGTTCCCTAGACTTACTTACTCAGATCAAGGCAAATGTTTGGTGAATGGGTCTTCTTTAGTTGTTGTTGTCAGGTGAAAGGCAGAATACAGAATGCCCTCTCTCACTAAGAGGCTTCCCAAGTTAATATCTCAAATATTACTGATGGGATAACTTACAGAATTACATCATTGCTTGTCATTTGACTCTATCCCAGGGTCAAACAACCACTGATGGCACCTGGTAGCATTTAGCACCTACCTGGGAAAATATATAGACTAGGGCTTTTCCTCAGATCTTTGGCAAATGGTGGAAGTCATAAAATAATAAAACACTTTCAAGACAATACAGAAAGCTCCCTAGTTTTAGATATTCCCCGGGATTCATGAACCTTGCGCCAGGCGCACGCATAGCGTAGGCATTACAACGCCAAATATGGCCACCGAGCGATTCAGGTACGATCCAATCCCACGTGCACTACCGGCGTGCGCTGGATCTGCGCAGCCCCCGGCGTAGATATGCTAAACACCCCATGTGCGGTGTTGCACCATGCAAATAAAGGCATATAGCGATTCACGAAGTGGCGCAGGCGTAGCATAAGCCCACAGCAATGTAAACCAAAAAAAAAATGGTTTACATTTTCCCAAACAAAACATAGGAATAACGGAAGAGTGTCAGACCCAGGTGTCACACTGTTACCATATGCCAATGTTGAAATACACAGAGAATGTCAAAAGAAAACATGCACAACATGTAAATAACAACTTAAATGGCATGTCCACAGCAACTCACATCAGAACCCTAGGACATGTTTGCGGAAGGTGCAATACAATGAAATAATATAACAATGTTATAAAACAGCAGCGTAATACACAGCAGGGTCACAGCATAATACACCATGGTATGCATGGAACGCCACAACCATGGCGCAAGGGTTGCCAAGGACTTGCGGCAGTGTGCGGCGTGGTAACTATGAATTAGTAGTCAATGCCATGCAAATGAGGCAGATAATACTGAATCGTAAATCCCCCGCCGGTGTAAGGCTGTACCAAACGGCGCAGCGGTAATACACCGAGGAGTGGCTTAGATGGAATGCATGTCATCTGCAGAGGGGTGTGCCACCATAGCAGGAAGCACATTGGAGCACAGCAAACCTGGGCTGTACATTGCAAATCACAGCTGCAGGACCAGGATGTGGGGTAATAGTTCAGCTGAGAGCACACAATGCGCGCAGAAGTGCATGTGCACGAGGATGACTACGTTCCCTTAACCTAGTCATGTGACGCTTGCCCCGCAAACAACATCGGAAACAGGAAGATGATGTTAAGAATATGAGGTAATGCGGAAGAAGTGTAATTGGAGTACTAATGAGCAATCAACACTAATCAACCCACGAAGGCCAATCGGCGGCAGCTGACAACTCTGCATGCAGAAACCTACAAATGGGATAGGGGAGGCATATGAATGCAAAGAAAGTAGGGGAGGTAGCAGACTGCAAAGATAGAAGACCTGACACAGCAGAGCAAAGCAGACAGGCAGCACAATGGCGGCAGCACACAAAACGCATGATATGCCATGTCCCAGAAAGTACACATGACAGTGCTCTGCAGGATGCATGCCAGAAAATAGTAGGTGCAACATGCAGAAATAGTAAGGGAAGGTCGAAAGGTAATCCATGGCAGGCAAGAGTAATGCAACACCAAAGGCAACAGTGTTGTAGTTCCATCGGTAAAACACGGAAGATAACCCCCAGATACGGCCGTACAAACACACCCTATGACATCATCGGTGTGCACAGCACAATAGTATAAAGTGTGAATGCACACAACACACAGCCATGTATTCCCAAATGCTGCACCATAGGTGTAAACACACGGGGAACTTTTAAAATGTACATGTTGGGTGCTGCCGTGGCTGTGATCCATTAGCATGTGTTAGAGACAGACGGTGTTGTGGAGGAGGGTGCCGACAACCACCATAGGCCTCGGAGGAGAAGGAGAGTGTTCAGACCAAGGGTAACCTACCAGGGGCTACAAGACCTGGAGATAGTAGAGCGTTACAGGGTGGACAGGGACACGTTACAGCAAATAGTGGAGCTGTGCTGGCCACGCCTGAGAACAAGAAACAACAGAGGAGAACCCATCCCAGTGGACACAAAGGTATGTGTAAGCTTGCGAATACTGGCCACAGGTACCTTTCAAAGGCCAACTGGAGATATAATGGGCATCTCACAGGCATCAGCATCCAGGGTACTACACCAGTTCCTGGATGCCATGTTACCACATGCCAATGAGCATATATACTTCCCCAGATCTCAGGAGGATTTGGCTAGCAATATGCACCACTTCCACTGTGTGGCACAATACCCGGAGGTACTGGGTGCGATAGACTGTACGCACATACAAATCAAGTCACCACCTGGTGAGCAGGGTACACGCTACATAAACCGCAAGGGATTCCCCTCCATCAATTGCCAGGTCATGTGCAATGCTCAGGGCATTATCATGGATGTGTGTGCTGGCAGCCCTGGAAACTACCACGACTCCCATATCTGGCATGCCTCACAGCTGTACCAGCTATTTGCCAGAGGGGACATCCCACAAGGCCATCTCGTGGGGGATGCTGGCTATGCACTGGAGCCATGGATGATGACTCCCATCAGAAATGCACACACACACATGCAAGAACGCCATAATGAGGCACACGCACAAACCAGAATAATCATAGAGCGTGTGTTTGGGATGCTGAAATCACGGTTCCGGTGCTTGGATACATCTGGTGGAGCCTTGCAGTACTCTCCAGGCACATGTGCCCACATATTCATAGTATGTGCCATGCTACATAATATGATCCTGTGGAAGCAGCTGCTGCAGGGACATAACGGTGAAGGGCCAAAAAGACCACCACAACTGCCAAGGCCAGTCCAGGCACAGAGGGTTCTAGACCAGGAACACACTGTGCCAGCTCCAGTAGGCAGACGGAGGCGTACCCAATATGCCTATGCCTTGGCAAAGAGGGAACGTATAGCACATACTCTGACAGTGTAGGCCCCATGGACTGACACCTCCCTACCTGCACACACAGTGAAATGGACGGCACACAAACATGACCACCTGTAAAGTGTACTGTATGGGTGGCCACATGTGTGACTCCAACATAGGCAGCCCCCAAACACTGTACACCCAACAGCCACTGGAGCATGTAACGCCAACACCTGAACAGTACGCGGGTCCTACAGCATACAGCGTTGCTGTATGCCTGCCACGTTCGCCGCAAGATGTATACATATAAATATATATATATATATATATATATATATATATGTGTGTATATATATATATATATATATATATATATATATATATATGTAGATAGATATAATTATATATATATATATATATATATATATATATATATATATATAAATATATGTACACATATACATATATATACTACAGTTAAGACAGGGAATTAGAGGGATATAAGGTGACTGAGATGTAACCCACGATATCTGTACATAGTATACATAGTGAAACGACAACCTGAACATCCGGGCGGTTCAACATAAGAGGATACCGCCAACCATGGAACGGGTAACATACTGATATGCATAACCGCAAGGCGGAAAGATCGCCAGACCACAGTACTGTAACAGTACATGCGCGTGTAATAGTATGATGATATGAAGGGAGAGGTAGACACCGCCGCCGGTGTTGCGGTCCACGTAGGTACTGTGTGCAACCGTCCCCGTGAGTGCCGTAGTATGTGTACGTGTGCGGTGAGGGTGCCGTGTGCGTCGCTGTGTGAGTGTAATGTGTGTGTGTCTGCAACATGTGTATGTTGGTACCACGTTAGAGGCAGAGCGGAATATTAGGTGTAGGCATACAGTAAAGTAGCCTCAGGCATATGTACACTACTAGTCCCAAAGTAGTAGTGACAGCCCCACCCTGGCTAGGTGTGCATAGCGTAGAACGATACAAAGTGAAAATGTCCCAGATGGTAGCACAGGAATATACCCCATATGAAATGGAAAGGACGTATGTAATAGTCATGCCTGTATGTATGACACCGATATGTTAATTGCAATAAGATACGTCGGCAAGGTCACACAGCAATAGGTATGTACCGCGGAAATACGTATGTGCTACCCCAGTACTGACCGTGGCCACGTGTCGGCCCGTAAACACCGCTGTGTGTTCTACAAGTGTCAAACAATCAATCCCCATCTGAATATCAATCCCCATCTGAATATGTGGCAACCACTGGCAAACAGGCTATCCCAACAACAGGACCACAATGACTGCAAATATCTGGGACAGAATGAAAAGGGATAGTTGTCACGTACACACAACCACTGATATACCACAGATGTTACGGAGGTATACATGCATCAAGCTCACCTGCAGGCGATACCGACACCACATGACAACAGCCCAACCAACAATCCCATAACAAAGGACAATTAACTGTCAACTCTCCAAGTAGGGACGGCACACACAGACAACTATACTGGTTATGTAGAGATGCAAGGCCCACAAACCGTATCCGTGACATACAACCACCGACATCCCCCACTGTACATAATAAAGGAATACAAACCGTAACAGCAGCACAAACATACAGTCAGTCAATGACATCTGCATAACCACAACATATCGCGTGGGGGACACAATTAAAGGCGGCTGCATAATTGCATGCGGTGTAGAAATGCAAACAATAGCCATGTTACAGTTCTGAATGTAATACTCCGTTATTATACGTCGGCAGGACAGGTACACCCACTTGTTGAAACAAATACTACACCTGTCACACACAATCCATGGGTGACATGAATGCAGACCATACTTGTTCCCATGCATAGCAGATGCAGTCACACATAACATAAGACAATACCGACCATCCCCACGAAGGTAGGGCGAATATCCAACGCCCAGGCAGAGAATCCAATTATACCCCAGTATCGACGCGTAATTACCGAATGGAGTAGATGCACAGGTGATATGCATGTAATTACTCACGTACACATAGCCGCTGATATACCACAGAAGTTACGGGGGTATACATGCAGCAAGGCCACCTGCAGACGATATTGGAACCAATTAACAACAGCCCAAGCTACACTCCCATAACAAAAGACTATTAACTGTTAACTCTCCAGGTAGGGATGGAGCACACAGACAACTATACTGTGTATGTAGAGATGCAAGGCCCACAACCCGTATCCGTCACGTACAACCACCGATATCCCCCACCGTAGATATTAAAGGAATACAAACCGTAATAGCAGCACAAACATACAGTCAGTCAATGACATCTGCATAACCACAACATCTCGCGTGGGAGACACAATTAAAGGAGGATGCATACTTGCATGCGTTGTATAAAGGAATACAACAGCCATGTTACAGTTTTGAATGCAATATTCCGCTATCATTCGTCGTCAGGACAGGGACACCCACATGTCGAACCAAATACTACACCCTACACACACAATCCACGGGTAACATTACTTCGAAATATACCTGTCGCCACGCATAGCGGTTGCAGTTACACATAACATAACACAATACAGACCATCTCCACGAAGGTAGGGCAAATAGCCAACGCCCAGGTGAGGAATCCAATTATACCCCAGTATCGACGCGTAATTTGCGAATGGAGTAGATGCACAGGTGATATGCACGTAATTACTCACTGAGGAACAGCAATTGGTGGGATGAATTCACATGTTGCAGGTATCGACGGATATAAGGATGACTCTCAGGATATTCAAACCGTATTCTCATACCGAACCAGCAGTGTACAACCGAAAGCGAAAGAAAACGGAAAAACAATACATGGAATGAAACACAGAACGAAACACTGACAACGCATTAGCGTGATTTAGCGCGATTTAGCGTGGAGCTGCCACTGTTGCACACTAGGGCAGCGCCGGTTAAGCAGGTTTAAACTATTCGGGCTACCTAAAGTCCACTCTTCAAATTTTCCCTTAAAACTACCTTCCTCGAACTATACTACTGATCTAATCAGCGTATCCTATAACTAAAAAGATCATCTCTACTTGACTCCAAGTAGACTATTCTCTATCTGTTAAACCTAGCACTTGCTCCTACAGTACTTATTACCTTGATACGGCACTCTTATAGATAGCACCCCAAAAAGGCAAACCCCCATTTCTCGGTCACCCACGTCCCGGAATCTCTTTTAAAGTTTTTTGTCTAGTCCTTCTAGCATGTCGAGGGATCAGTTGCTAGTGTCCTCTCCTGCTCAGCTGGTGAACCTGGGAATATTGAGGCAATGTTACAATTGCCTCATGTACACTGAACAACTCTCTCCTCCTCCCACAAAACACAAATACATGCGAGAGATGCAACTATACGGCCAAACTGGAGGCTGAGCTCTCTCAACATAGGACTGGCAAGACCAGTCAGGAGGAGAAGGTTACCACACACACTATAGACCCAGTCTCACATAGTACCATCACAACCTCAAATCATACACATAAACACACAAAGACATACTCGAGGCTCTGATCAAAAATCTACCAAAACAGCAGAGGCCACCAAAGCAGACACCCAAACAACCACCACCTCAGAACACAACACCTGCAACACATAGACCTCACAGTCAGAGTGTCAAACAGTCACAGCCCTTAAGGCCAAACACAATGCCAGACACACTAGTCATTGGTGACTCCATAGTCAGACACACTGACGTCCGCTCACCAGACTGAGTAAGGAGAAGGTCACAGTAAGCTGCCTGTCGGGCTAGAATCCACCACATAACGCAAGCACTCAGGTCTCTCAACAGCAGGTACAAATACGACTCAGTCATTGTCCACGCTGGTGTAAACGACCTGAGACATACCTCCTTGGACTACATGAAAAGAGACATTGAGGAGCTCTCTGATTATGTAGCCCAGGCAGGTATGACCCTGACCTTGAGCAGTATCCTACCTTCACCAAGAATTATGCCACAATACAGAGATAAGATGATCAGCTTTAACAATTGGCTTAAACTCTGCTGTCATTCAAAGGGGATCCAATGTCTGTCTGCCTGGGATGACATGCTGGACAAGCCACGCTGCTTCACAAGGGACGGCTAGCACCTGTCACCCCTGGGATTCCGGATATTGGCAAAGGCTCTTGCCACCCCCATAGTGCCTTTTTTAGGCAATGCTCAAATTCTAAACCTACCACCATAGAACACAAAAAAGGAAAAAAACTAAGGGTAATGCTGCTCAATGCCAGAAGTCTAAATCTCAAAATTCACGCACTCGAGGCCCTTCTCAGTATGGAGAACATCGATGTCTGTGCTGTGACAGAAACCTGGTTCAAGGCTCCTGAGAGCACCCCAGCACTATCAGGTTTTACCTCATATCATGTGTTCCGGCCCCAAAATCCGGACAATACCAAGAAAGGAGGGGGGAGTATCCATATTCATCAAGGACACCCACACCTCAAGACTGGTGGCAACGCACGATGCATCGGAGACCATCCAGGTGCAATTAACCATAGGCAAGACTGCTCTGCAAATTGTAGCATGTTACAGGCCACCCTCACAAACTCAGGAACCTCACATGGCCTTCCTGAAAACACTAGAGGGGATAAATGTATCACCAAACACCATCATACTAGGTGACTTCAATTACCCTAATATAGACTGGGAACACTACTCAAGCCCAAACACCCTAGCCCAAAAGTTCCTGGAATTCATAAACTCAAATGCCATGGAACAACTAGTCACCATCCCCACAAGAGGAGAAAACATACTTGATCTCATCATCACGAACATGGGAGCACAATGTTCAACACCGGAAGTATACCCCTCACTGGTGAGATCAGATCACAAACTAATCTCGCTGGAGGTCCTCATCCCACCTCCACCTGAAATAAAAAAGACCACAGTAAAGAACTTCTCGAAAGCCGACTTCACACCTTTAAGGCCCCCGAGCCGGCGGAAAACAGTACTCAAGCCGCTGAATCACTTACAAATGCCTTCTACTAGCACCTGCAGGACTGCATGGATAAGGCAATCCCAAGCAAAACAAAGACTCTTTGTACCAAAGGCAAGCGTCCAGTCTGGTGGACCCCAGCCATAAACAAACTCTACAACAAAAGGAGGAAGCTACTACAAGATAGAGCAAAATCCTTAAAAGGTAAGACACCCTTGATCACTATAAGTAAAAAACTAAGAGGTCTCATAAAATCATCCAAAGCAAATTTTGAGAGAAAAATAGCTAAAGACTCAAAAGACAATCACAAGGCCTTCTTTAGCTATGTTAGAAACCTGGGAGGGAACTCCCAGATATGCTCAGAACTAGTTCAAAATGATGTGAAGATTACTGATCCTACAGACGTTGCCAACATACTGGCTGACAGGTTCAGTGCAAACTTCTCCCCTCCCCAAAGGAGAGATATCTATACCAAGCGATTGCAGCCCCCCAAACATCTCCAATGCCCAAGTGAGAACTGCTCTCTCCAAAGCAAAAAACACAGCATCCATGGGACCTGATGGTGTCCCCGGCTGTGTGCTCCACGAACTCAACGAGGAATTAAACCCACAGCTAGGACAGCTGTTTAATCATAGTCTTACCTCTGGATACGTACCCAGGGAGTGGCGCACTGCAACTGTGGTCCCACTTCACAAAGGCGGTGCCTCCACCGACCCTGGAAATTACCGCCCATTAGCTTGACAAGCCTTATCTGCAAAGCCATGGAGAGGATCATAATGGACCTCATAAATAAAGACATAGGGAATTTGCAGACTTTGGATCCATCCCAGTTTGGCTTTGTCAAAGGCAGATCATGCCTTCTAAACTTGGTTGACTTTTTGAAACAGTCACCAAAGCCATTGATGAGGAAAGGCAGTCCATACAGCCTACCTCGATCTGGCAAAGGCCTTCGATACAATACCCCACTCGGGTATCATTGAAAAACTCATCAGCTTAAATGTTAACCCATACATCACAAGATGGGTTGCAAACTGGCTGAGTGACAGAACCCACAGGGTCAGAGTTGCTGGCGCCATGTCAGACTCAAAGCCTGTCACAAGTGGTGTACCACAGGGCTCAGTCCTGGGCCCACTCTTGTTTGGCATCTACTTTTCCGAAGTACAATCAAACACAGGAGGGTTATGGCTGACAAAGTTTGCAGATGACTGCAAACTGGGTGCCATAGTAGAAAACACATCTGACACAGATATCCTTCAGAAGGGTCTCACAGAAACGGATAACTGGTGCCAGAGCCATGGCCTAAAGTTAAATGCCAAAAAATGCATAGTCATACCCTTCAGGAAAAACAAGGTTACCCCTAGCTACCAAATAGGTGGCAATCCACTGAGCACAGAAGAAGTTATCAGGGACCTGGGGACCCAGGTTGATAGTAGTCTGTCATTCGACACCCATGTAGCTAAAGTAGTTAGGAAGACCTTCTACATTGCCCACCTTATCATGAAGGGATTCTTATCTAGATCAAGGGAGGTCATAGTCTCCCTTTACTCATCACTCATCAGACCAATGATTGAGTACAATGCCCCATTCGGAATGTATCTGACCCGACACTTGCAGCAGCTGGAGAGGCCACAAAAGTTCCTCACCAAAAGGATAAAGGGTCTCAAACATCTGTCCTATGCTGACCGACTGAAAGAACTCCAGCTCTACTCAGTCGCCTACCGCTTGCTCAGAGGTGACCTTTGCCTAACATACAAGGCCATGTCAAACCCAGATTTGATGAATATGCTTCACCTCAAAAAATCTAGATCCGTCAGAGCCACAAGGGCGGGAGACTTAAACCTCGACACGGCTATTAATAGGGCGTGCTGGAGGGATAGATTCATCACCCAAAGACTCCCTATGCTGTGGAACAAAATCCCGGTATATGTGAGGCAGAGCACCTCGCTGGCCTTGTTCAAGAGAAATCTTGACCAATGGATGGGAGATCGCAGATATACCCCAGGGATTACCTCAGTGTCACTGCTCGACAGAGGCACAGCAAAATAATGGGTATAGTTCCCCATACTAAAGGGGTGGCGTAAGCCACAAAACTATGGGCTAGGCTTGTAAATGCCCTCGGGCAGATAGCCTAGTATGAACCTATGAACCTATAAGGTATGTAGAACACACGATATGTACGGTTGTGTAATGCATGATGTGTATGACGAAGCTGTACTGTATGTGAATGGTGGTTGTAATTAATTACACTTGTCCGTAATGCAGAAAGTGGTGAAAGGTAGTTATGTAGTGATATCCTGCCGAGCATACCAACGCTTGTGGACACCGTGTGTACAGCAGTGGGACATCATGTACACAGCGGAGACACCACAAGGGCTGCCACAGGGGGGCATTAGAGAGAACAATGCCATACCACACGCCGTTGCTGGCAGTGGATGTCCAACAAGGAAGTGCCATAGCACAGGATAGGACATGTATGTATACTGTCACAGCACGCATGTGTATGGGCATATACCGTTGATGTCATACGTAAGGTGCGGCCGACGTGCAAGTATGCCCTGCATTAGGGGATACTATGTGAAATATGTATAATGTAAAGCTGTCTAGGTAGATATGACAGATATCATACACAGTATCACAGGCATATCATGCATAACACAGGTATCGCCTATTGGTATGTACAATAACAGGATACATATGGCCTGTAGGTATGGGACAGAGTAGTAGCATGATAGCTAGCCGAACTGGAAGGGACACCAAGTAACCATGCCCAAAGGCCCTGTAGCAGCTGCACAGGTGCACAGTGGGCAACAATGCAGTCTGGCGGGTCCATGTGTAAACACATGTGCAGTGTACACAGTAGTGTCACCTCCCCATGGTAGTGTCCTGTGAACAGCAGAGGTGGGTGTCAACTGCACGTCTACACAGTACCGCTGCTGTGGTGGTACCAGGACTACGTGTCACTCAAACAGCAAGGGAGGTATCACATGAACAGTGCTACTGCGTGTCCCTGCGGGATGTGCATAGGACCTATGTTCCACAGCATGGTGTGTGTTGTGTTTGTGGAAGTAACACAGAAGCCCAGCCTATGCAGTGTGGCATGTGTGCACATATCCAGGAGCAGTCCGTTCACACTGCCCACTGCAGATGTCATGTATGAGGGGTATATGCATCAGTAATGTGGAGAACATGGGCCGTGTCAGAGCAGAAGGCACCCCTGAGTATGTGGTATGCAGATGTGTACAGATGTGTTGTCCGTATGTCAGCCGCATATGTAAACCGTCTGAGCCTGGTAAACATCGTGGCATGACAATGTTGTGCCATGTAAAGCTGTAGCTGTTGTTGAAGGTACACCATAAATGTGGTATTGTACCCTTGACTGTGTGTACATGTGTGCATTTCACAGGTACAATGGCTACCTATGTACCTGCATCACACACAGTACAGAGAGGTGTGGCCTTGCAGAAGGGTATCCATGCCACAGTGGAATACGGTAACCACAGGACCGTGTGTGGCATATGTATGTACAGCAACCATGTACAATATGATATGTATGTACGGGACCAGTATCCATGTGATAGTCAGTGGGTGAATGTTGTTATGCAAAGGTGATGTGCATGCACCATGTGTCATGCATCCTGATGCCATGATACTCATATGATGTATCCGCCACACTGACACTCGTATGGTTGGTATCGGTATGAGCTGGTGGAGCAATAATGGTGCTTGGTATGTAGGCGTGGGATATCTAGGCATGGACAGTACTCTGTGACAGCATGTTCTGTATGTAAGCATATAGTGAACATGAGGGGCCCCATGACTGAGGACTGTGTAATGCCATATGTACCTGACATGTAGTAGGTACTATGGTATGCTCGCACCACTGTGTGTCCTGTCCATGAGCCACATAGCATAACATCCTGAGACACAGGGTATGATGTGCAGGTGGATGTGTAAGTTGCCAATACCAGAATGTGGAATGGTGCTGAAGGGCAATGTGAGGACAACGTCTGATGTGTCGGCCTCCGTACCACCCCAACCGCCCATGCAATGGTATGACAGGTGGCCAGCATGTGTATGTGCCGTGCTGTGGCATACACAAGCCCAACATGGGTGCTAGGAAAGGCCTGGAGGCCATCAATGTGTGGGAATCACGTTCGTGAGGATGTGCCCCATTGCCATTCAGAATGGTCCAGTCATGGGTGTATGACAACAGTCCCACACGTGCAATGCAGTGCCACCCGTGGGTAGTGCGAGAAATGCCACTGTGCGGCTGTCAGGGTACACAATGTCCGACAACAGGCTAGCAGTGAATATAGTGGCCTGGTGCGGAGACATATACCGAACAGGTTGGTGGGACATTACAGCCAGGGACATCGGAAGGTGACATCGGGCCAGCGTTCCAGGACATATCGTGTGCATGTCAGTACCGTGTATGTGTCCACAGGGACACTACGATGTCCATGTATGGATTGCGACCCTGTAGTGAGTGAGAGGGTGTATTGTCAGTAAGTACGCCATTGCCTGGCACGTTGCCAACATTAGCTCGGTCTGCAATGCCTGGGCGACTATTGTATGTGACATCAGATGTGGATGTAGCCAAACAATACAGACATACCACCACAATGTCTGAGGCCCCACACCGCAATGTGCGGCAGTCATGTTTAGGTAGCTAGCCTTGGAGTATGTGATCATGGACTTCGAGGACCCACCATGGCTGACAAGTGATGCACCCCACACATGTGAATGTACACCACTGTGCAACAGCATGCACATGTGGTTGTACATCATATGTGCATGGAACATGACCACCACAGTGGCATCTGTGAACAGGTCAGTACCGCCATGTCTCTGTGTGGAATAGCATGGTGTCTGCAATTGTGTACATGCTACGGAAGCACACTGTGGTATGTGTCAGCATATGTATGTGCACTGTCCATCTGCTGGGGTGTCATGCCATTAACAACTGCTGTCAGCAGACGTCGGTAGTACTGGTTGTAGTACACATGTTCTGTGTATGCTGCAATGGGTGTATTTCCAGGGTGTGGCTAGCAGGGCGTGTAGCATATGTGTGTAATCCACCAAAGAGGGGATAACCCCAGGTGCGTCACACCAGTCACATGGAGGTATTGTGCATGATAAGGGTAGTGTAGGTATGGTATGTGTTGTGTAATGTGTCATCCAGCTGAGCGGAGTGCATGACTCGAGCATGTGTAGGTACATGGGTGTCTATTCCAGGGAAGTGTGGGTTGCTGTCAGCACATGGCAGTATTAGCTGTCTGAGGCCCAATGTACAGTATAACAACACAGACGGTATGTAACCTGTGGTGTACAATGTCGACTCTGTCGCGTGTTACAATGTGTATAGCGGTCACAAACACGGGTATCTGCACATGGAGCAGCTATGATGCATTGTGTTAGGCAACTATCCAGGATGTGTGCAAAACACTGTGTGATGTGTGTACCCCTCACCTGTGGGTGTTCCAGTCCAGGTATGTGCCTGGGAGGTACGATCCGTGTACAATCCGTACTCACAGGTGTGCTGCGCAGAGCATGGAGGCAGGTCCCAGTCACCACAGAGATATGTGAGTGGTGCAATAGTGTGTGTGCCTCGCTTGTGTGCAACACAGTGGAAGATGCAAGCATTGTCCCACATGACCCCATGCCATGCCTGCCTGTTACAGCCCTGCCGGAGACAGTTATGTGAAACTGCCACAGAGGCAGTATAGCATGTGAAGATGTACATGTGTGCTCCACACCCCAGGCCGATGGCTGCAGGTCATGAGTGCCACAGCATTGTGGTCGACCAGGACTGTCATAGCGGTCAGATACCACATGCCTGTACAATAACAGTAGGAGCATAGGCAACAGTTGCAGTGACACAGTAGGTCAATGTACAGTGTCCCTGTGTTCAGACCACTGCCTACTGTACACTTGGCTAGACACACACCCAGAGGGCTATAACACCGGTGAGCCATCGCATGTCCCAGTACACATAGTCTGTGTATTGCCATCACAGGGCAGTCACAATAACATGTTGTATGAGAGATATATTGTACCAGGTGATGTGTCATGTGTGCGTATGTTGACTTGCAGAGCTGTTCACCTGTCCGCAACATCTCGGTGCATGATGCCTTGTGTAACATGATGTGTGGAACTGCAATGTGATCCACAACAGGGTCATCCGTGACTGGTGCGTTGTGAATGGTGTAACCCATGGGTCTGTGGGATATACACTGGTGCTGTTGGCTGCCATGCTGGGGGCCACCAGTGGTGCCTACAGTGGTCATACAGACATACTGCATACATTGTTCTGGCAGGAATGTCCATTGTTGTAGATGATGTGGTACTACGTGAAGGTAGGTGTGTGTTGTGAATGTTACCCATCCAGACATGACCATCAGGTGCAGTCATGGTTGTCGACAGCATCACACCCATCCACAGCTGTCAGCACCCTGTCCCCAGAATGGGTAACAGTAGCCCTCATACTGTGTGACTAATGTGCAGATGGCGGAACACCTACTACTGTCTGGCTAACAGTGTCATCTAGGAAGGCTATATGATGGCTGGAATACGCTGCTCTAATGTATAATTATGGTATCCCAATGAATTACATTGATTCACATATAGTAAGCCATGGCTGGCATGTAAACTGTGTACAACAATGACTGTGTGACAGACCCAACCAATGTGGAGCCGTGATGAACATGCACCCATTAGAACACCAAATGAGGTATGTTGCACGTAATGATGTACAACTGACAGCTATGGGCACAGCATAGATGCAGACGCACATCCCCCACAGGCAGTACCGCTCAGTGTTGGTAGGGGGGCATTGCACGAGTACATGTGACAGTTGCTGTATTGCCACATGTACGGCATATCCGTCATATAGGGGTAGCACTGGTACGTGACTGTCGGACATGCCTGTACATACGACCATGTCCCACAGGATATGTGTTACGTGTGTACAACACCTGTCGTATCGTCATCAAGCTGTGAAGTGTATGGCTGCCAGTGTACCTGTGTGACATGTTGTGCAATGGGTGCAAAGGTACGCAGTAGCGCATTACATGCACACATGTCCTGCACAGGTGCATAGCCTGAACATACAATACAAATAGGGTGTTGGATAATAGCAACCCACAAGAGGTGATGGGTACGGGTGGCAATCCACTATCACCTTTCCAGGTAAGGTGTGCATGTCCATGACACATTAGCACCTGAGATGTTAGCAGTACAGCTGTACAGGGTGGCATGCATATTTGATTACAAATACCCTTGCGTGTTCCACCACTGGCCTGTTGACAGACAGACACCAACACAATGTACAGCATTGACATGTGCACAGCACATCACCGCTGGCTACAGTAGAACAGGGTTACTGTGTTGACATGTGCACAGAACATCAGCGCCAGCCACAGTTGAACACGGTATGTGTTGAACACCACCATCATTGTAGCCCATGCCACAGACAGACGTGTTATGCATTTGTGTATGTACGGCTGGGAATGGCCCTGGCCTAGCAGTATAGCTGTGTTAGTGTTGCGGACAACATACTGAATGGGCTGTGTGTGTGAGGTGTGCGTCACACGTGTATGGCCTGATGGATGATACCAGCAGTGCCCCCGCTATGTGAACATCCCCGTCCCCATAAATGAATACCTAGGCTGTGCTCAACACCATGGTCCCTGTGGGAGGGATGGTGCTGTGTGGTGCACCTGCCGACATGGTGGTGGCAGCAGGCACTGGATGTAGACATATGTGGTACCCATGTCAGGCCAGGGTACCATCCATGTGCACGGGATATCACCGTGTGGGCACATACAGCACTGTGTTGAACAATATCACAGCACATACACCTGTTAGGGGTAATGTGTTTGCATGGATGTGTGATACCAGCATGCACCATACACACCCCCACCAAGCAGCATGCTGCCTACATTGCAGAAGGCCATTGTCCACACCATGATGATAGACATGCGACATGTCCATATACCCATAGAAATGACATATGGAATGGACAGCCACCCTCCCAATACTGGTATCCCACAGGCGGGACACATCCCTGTGCCATGTATGTGCTATACCCTGCCATACCATGCAGCCCTGTCCAGCAAGGCTGCACGTGCCATCACAGTCATACATGGTGCGATGGCCACATGGCACTTGCACTATCAACTGACCAGATCAGTAATGTGGCACTGATGCACCTTGTGGTGTCACAAGTGCTGTGTGTCAGCGTGTACAACGCACGCACATGCTATGTATGACCATCCCTGCTAATGTCATATGATTAGACATTGTCCCATGTGTATCACATGTGCAATACAGGCGAGCCGTGGCAGGTTGTCCAACACCCGTACAGTGCTGAGTAGATGTATATGGCACAACACATGCATGTACAGGTCTCCATGTGTATGTGTGCAGTGCCACCGCTGATGTCCATAACGGCTGCGTCTGTGATGCCTAGTGACATATACACAGCATCCAGGTGAACAGTAGAACTGTGCACACATCGGGCCACGTGCTGATTGGTATGAACACAGGTGCAGGCAGGTACACATGTCCACAGAAGGTTACCATCTACATGGGGTATGTACAGTGTGATGGGTTGACACAGAGATATGATATGATACCCACTGCATAACGGTGTGACAGGTGTGACAGCAACACGTCAGCTGTGTCAGTGTCATGATGCATCTCAGAGATTACTGTGCAGATGTCGCACATGTCATAGCAATGTATGTTCAGTGGTATGCCAGTACATCAGTGTGAATGTGACCTGTCACCATTATTATGTCTTACAGATAATGCCTCGTTCACAACTGCCAGCCTTCAGCCGCCAGGAGGATGAAGTAATCATGCCTTTGCTACATGACAACTATGACCTGCTGTTCAGCCATGTTCCACAGCAAGCGCAGCAGCGGGATGACCTGTGGCAGGATATGCGCAGGAGGGTGAATGACGTGGGTGGCAACAACCGTACCTACCAGCAGATACGCCGACACTGCACGGACCTCATATGGCACGCGAAACAGTGTGCCGCCGCAATCGCCAGAGAACAAGGTGGAACAGGTGGTGGGCCACCAACCCAGGCCCCACTCACACACACGGAGGAGCTCCTGGCCAGTCTGGGGACACCCAGGGAACAACATGCAGAAACACTAGCCGCCATCATGGAGGTGGGTGTCTCCCAACCAATGAGCCTGGAGCTGCCTGGTAAGTCAGTCTTGCATATGAGTATGATATCCACTGTAGGTGTAGGTGTCACTGTACATCATGTAAAGTAACAACACATGCCAGGTATATGGGCACACAAGCCGCATACTACAGTATGCTAAGTTGTGTTTGCAGACGTGTGCATACCACATGCTATCACACAGGTACATGATGTGACATGCACAGTGCAAACTTTGGCTGTCATACAGTCATGGATAATGTTTATACTGTTGTGTCGCCCCTATACAGGTACCTCTGGCGTGTCGCACAGACATGGGTCCATCGCAGGTGAGACTGTTGTTAGTAACTGGCATGTTACAGTGTAGAGTTATTCGCCATGTGGCCAGGTATAACATGCACACCTGGGTTTTGTTCCAGTCATGGTATACAGGTTGCACCACCAGACGCACACATGCCACCCGTGTGCAGTAGATACAACCATTATCATACACCGGCATGAAACCACAGTACCTGTCAGTGTGGTATGTGCGGTCAGCTATGCATACAACGGTGGAGGTGTTCTACAATGGATGCATATGTAGTATGCATTGGAACACAATTCGTGGTACGCACACAGTACCACACAGTGAGCAGTGATCTGGGCAGCACACAGGTGTCACCAATGTGACATATGCCCCTGCATTGTGTGCACACATTGTGACATGCCATCCGACATGTCCCACGCCCATGGTGTTCTGTCTGCAATATTGTCACACCATCACATGACCTACACCTGACATAGCGAACATCCACACTGTTGTCTGCATAGCCCTCTGGATTGTGACACCTCCGACATGTATGGGTGTATGTCACATGGGACACCACAGGAATGGGTACACGATGCCCATCACACACAATTGTCTAAGACCCAGTCACACATGGCCATGGGTGATAGCCACAGGCATGTTGCCACACAGTACGTCAGATGTGGATAGACACCGTTGCACATTGCCCACACATAGTGTGATCATAGCCGTAGTGGACCACCTGTACATTTGATGTGGTACAACAGACAACCGGAATGCCTGTATGCAGCCACCGGAGGTGCCACCGATGTCTACCATATACGTGCTATGGAACAGCATGACTGTGTTGCAGTCATGGCAATGCAATGCAATGCGTCCATGTTATGCATCGCACAGCAACGTACATGCGTCCTGTTGCCATGCAGTGGCACAGTGCCTGTACTCTCCACTGTATAGCTATGTACACGGCTCACACTAACCACACCTGCACAGACATATATGCTAAACATGCATTCTATCTGTAGGCTGTACACACAACACTGCACTGTGAAGCCCATTATGATGCGGTGCATGTGGCAGGACACCATTGTCACACATGTCCACATGTTACCGCACATGTAGGCGGATTACATGTCAAGGTAACGTCAGCCATGTGTACTGTTAACCTGTCTGTGGCCACATGGTGTATCACGGTGATGCATGCAAACTACCATGATTGTGTGTACTGCATGCCTACTGATATGACACCTGCTTGATGTAGTGTGCACCCCAGGGCAGTATGCATACTAACACTATTAATGTCTAGGCTGCATTCCCTGTGCTGTAGTGTGGGAATGCTGCATGCCATCTGCAATATCACATGCATGGTGTGTCTGCGTGTGTGTGTGTGTCTGCGTGTGTGTCTGCGTGTGTGTGTCTGCGTGTGTGTGTGTGTCTGAGTGTGTGTGTGTCTGCGTGTGTGTGTGTGTCTGCGTGTGTGTCTGCATGTGTGTGTGTGTGTGTCTGCGTGTGTGTGTGTGTGTGTCTGCGTGTGTGTGTGTGTGTGTCTGCGTGTGTGTCTGCGTGTGTGTAATGTACCTTACAGTATGTCTTTGTATTCACAGGTGGTGTAGGTGCGTTCCCCTCCTGCAGTCCATCTGATGTTAGTGTCCCCACAGATACTAGCGGTGATGACCATATGCATGAGGTACAGGCAGGGTTGTCAGGGGCAGAAGCTGTGCCATTGGTTACCATCCCACCTATGTCCCCCTCATCCCCGCACATGGTTCTGATGCCAACACATACCACATCACCATTGCCCATAGAGGAAGGACAGTCAGTGTCTGTTGGCATTGAGCAGGAATGTGTGGTGGCTACAGAAGGTGCGCCTACACATCATGTTGCCAGTGTAATGACTGGTGATGTGCCACACAGGCATGTGGCTGGTGCTGCTCATAGGAGGACCTCTGGCAGACATGCACCTGCTGTACAGGGTGCAGCAGCTGGTATCACCAGACGCATGTTCCAGACTGTAATGGCGGCACAGGCACGTGCAGAATGGCAGAACCAAGAAGGGCAGAGGCTGCAGAGGGCTGCAATCCATTCCCTAAATGACAACATCCAGTCATTGGCAAATGCTCAACAGCAGATTGCTAATGTACTGGATAGGCGATTAGGTGAGATGGTTGGAATCCTCGACCGAGGCATGGCAATCCGCGAGCGTGAGCTGTCTGTGCTGAAACACCTGGTAGGGGTGAGGCGTAGGACACGTGGGCGTAGGCCAGCAACACCACCTAGTGTAGGACGACGTGTGCGTGCCACCTCTCATGCCCACTCACACAGTGCCGGTAGCAGCAGTAGTGCAGCTGGTGTTACACCATCCACACCAGGACACAGCAGGCCACGTGGACGTGGCCCTGGCTGGTCCCAGCGTGGACACAGTTCCAGCAGACATGTGTCATCAGAGAGTAGCCACTCTATACCTCCACCCGGTAGTGCCCGTGCGACCCCAGGCAGGCACGGGTCACATGGCCTCAGACGGACACAGTGAGCCATACAACCTGCACTGTACAGTCTGGGGCTGCCAATTATACCCCGTGTAGGCATCACATATGGCTGAACTGTGTACACACATACCCACACACGGCAGACACAATTGTAGGGCTCCACCACATCCACATGCATTCTGTACAGTCATGCCCAGTAAACTCACCGGCCCTTACACACACACACATGATGTCATCCATTGGTGCAGCCTATGCCCCTGGCAGACATATCACCCTGTGTATATGATGAAGCCTCTGCCGCATCCCTGTCATCCACACCATCGGTGCAGGGTTATGCAAATATATTCTGATGCACAGGGTGGACAAGATAGTGAGAGGTGTATGTGATACCTGTGTATGCATAGCGTGTGATGTGTATGTTGCAGTGGTTGTGTATGAAAACTGACTGGTGCGTATGTGACGTGGGTTGTGTACTGTTAACATGCAGCAGACATACCATGTAGTGCAGGTGCAGCATGCATTGAGCTGTGTTCACAGTATGTGTGACGGTTACATGTGTAGCACCATGTTGGTTCTGATAACCTGAATCCCTCCTATGGTGTACTCGCATGTGCCTACAGGGAGCACTGTTATCGGTCCCCCACATGTAGCTGTGGATTACCCACAGGCACATCTGGCAATATCAGCATACCACATGTATCCGCAACCTGCCTGGACACCTACATAGGTTCATAGGTGCATAGGTACATACTAGGCTATCTGCCCTACGGCATTTATAAGCCTAGCCAGAGTGTGTGTGGCTTTCACCACCCCTTAGGATGAGGATACTATACCCATTAGTTTGCTGTGCCTCTGTGCAGCAGTGACACAGAGATGATTCCCGGGGTATACCTACGATCACCCATCCACCCGTCAAGCTTTCTCTTGAACAGAGTCAGTGAGGGGCTCTGCCTCACAAGGACTGGGATTCTGTTCCATAGTGTAGGGAGTCTCTGGGTGATGAACCTGTCCCTCCAGCACGTCCTATTTATATCCGTGTTGAGGTGTGTGTCTCTTGCTCTCGTGGCTCTGGTTGATTTGGATCTTATGAGGTGGAGCATATCCATGAATTCCGGGTTGGACATGGCCTTGTATGTCAGGCACAGATCACCTCGGAACAGACGGTATGCGACTGTATAGAGCCGGAGTCCCTTCAGTCGGGCAGCGTGTGACATATGTTTGAGCCCCTTTATCCTTTTGGTGGGGAACGTTTGGGGTCCTTCCAACTGCTGCAGGTGTCGGGTTAGGTACATTCCGAATGGGGCGTTGTACTCAATCATTGGTCTGATACGTGAAGAGTACAGGGGTACAATGACCTCACCTGATCTGGATGTGAATCCCTACATGATCAGGTGGGCAATGTAGAAAGTCTTCCTAACCACATTGGCAGTGTGAGTGTCAAATGAGAGGTTACTGACAAGTTGGGTCCCCAGGTCCCTGATAACGTCTTCCGTGTTTAATGGATTACCATCTATGTGGTAATTAGGGGTTACCTTGTTTTTCCTAAAGGGTATGACTGTACCTTTCTTGGCATGTAGCTTAAGGCCATGGCTCTGGCACCAGTTATCCATTTCTATGAGACCTCTGGTGGATGTCTGTGTCTGATGGGGTGTCGATTATGGTGCCCAGTTTGCAGTCATCTGCATACCTTGTCAGTCACAACCCCCCATGTTTGCCTGCACATCAGAAAAATAAATGCCGAACAAGAGGGGGCCCAGGACTGAGCCCTGTGGGACACCGCTCATGACCGGCCTAGAGTCTGACATGGCACCAGGAACTCTGACCCTGTGGTTTCTGTCCTTGATCCGGTTTGCAACCCATCTTGTGACATATGGTTCTACAACTACGCTGGTGAGCTTTTCTATGATGCCCGCGTGGGGTATTGTGTCGAACGCTTTTGCTAGGTCAAGGTAGTCTGTGTAAACTGCCTTACCCTCATCAATGGCCTTAGTGATTCTTCCGAAAGGTCGACCAGGTTCAAGAGGCAGGATCTGCCCTCAACAAAGCCGACTTGGGTATGATCCAGTGTATGTAGGTCCCCAATGTCTTCATTTATGAGCTCCATTATGATCCCCCCCATAGCTTTGCAGACAAGACTCATCAAGCTTATAGGGCGGTAATGTCCAGGGTCCGTAGAAGCTCCGCCTTTGTGGAGTGGGACCACAGTTGCCGCACACCATTCTTTGGGTATGTATCCTGTAGTAAGGCTAAGATTAAACAGCAGCCTTATGTGCGGGTTTAGGTCCTCATTGAGGTTGTGTAGCACACAGCCGGGGACACCGTCCGGTCCCATTGATGCTGTGTTTTCTGCTTTAGAGAGAGCAGCTCTCACCTGGGCATCTGAGATGTTTGGGAGGCTAGTCTCTGGTGGGATACATATCTCTCCTCTTGGGGGGGAGGGAGAAATATGCACGGAACCTGTCTGCCAGTATGTTGGCAATGTCTGTGGGTTCAGTGATCATTGTACCATTCTGGACTAATTCCGAGCATAACTGTGAGCTTCCACACATGTTTCTACCATAGCTAAAGAAGGCCTTATGGTTGTCTTTTGTGTCTTTCACGAGTCCTCTCCCACAGGTGGCCTTGGATGATTGTATGTGTGATCGTATTTTACTGCTAGTATTGATCAGGGATGCCTTCCCTGTTAGGGATTTTGCTCTGTCATGTAGTAGCTTTCTCCTCTTGTTGTAGAGTTTGTTTATGGCTGGGGTCCACCAGACCGTGCGCCTGCCTTTGGTGGAAAGGGTCCTGATGTTATTAGGGATTGCCTGATCCATACATTCCTGGAGGTGCTCGTAGAAGGCATTTGTAAGGGTTTCAGCAGCGTGGGTTGTGTTTTCCAATGGCTCGGAGGCCTTGCAGGGTACCACTCCAGTCTTAAGATGTGTGAGGTTTGCTTTTGAGAAGTTCTTCACAGTGGTCTCCTTTGCTGGGGTTGGGGGTGGGATGTGGATCTCCAGTGATATTACGTTATGGTCTGATCTCACCGATGAGGGATATACATCCTGTGTGGAGCATGTCGTCCCCATGTGTGATGATCAGGTCTAGTATGGTTCCTCCTCTTGTGGGTATGGTGACTAGTTGTTCCATAGCATTTGGTTGTATGAACTCCAGGAACCTTTGGCCTAGGGTGTTGGGTCTTGGGTAATGTTCCCGGTCTATGTATGGGTAGGTGATGTCACCCAATATGATGGTGTTTGGAGAGACATTCATACTCTCCAGTGTCTTCAGGAAGGCTGTGTGGGTATCCTGAGTTTGAGAGGGTGGTCTGTAGCATGCTACAAACTGTAAGGCAGTCCTACCTATGGTTAATTGCACCTGGATGGTCTCCGCTGCTACGTGCGTTGCCACTAACCTGGAGGTGTGGGTATCCTTCATGCATATGGAGACTCCCCCTCCTTTTGTGGTTCGGTCCGGATTTGGGGCCGGAACGTGTGATATTGGGTATAACCTGATAGTGCTGGGGTGCTCTCAGGAGCCTTGAACCAGGTTGCAGTCACAGCACAGACATCGATGTTCTCCATACTGAGGAGGGCTTTGAGGGCATGCAATGTGGGGTTTAGACTACTGGCATTGAGCAGTATTACCATTAGTTATTTCCACATTTGTTTTCTAGGGCGGTAGGTTTATCATTTGAGCCTTACCTGAAAAAGGCACTATGGGGGTGGCAGGAGCCTTTGCCAATATCCAGAAGCCCAGGGGTGACAGGTGCAAGCCGTCCCTTGCGAAGGAGCATGGCTTGTCAAGCATGTCATCCCAGGCAAACAGACATTGGACCCCCTTAGACTGACACCGGTAATTAAGCCAATTATTAAAGCTGATCATTTTGACTCTGTATTGTGGCATCATTCTTGGTGAGGGTAGGATACTGCTCAGGGTCAGGGTCATACCGGCCTGGGCTACATAATCTGAGAGCCCCTCTATGTCTCTTTTCATGTAGTCCAGGGAGGTATGTCTCAGGTTGTTCACACCGGCATGGACAATGACTGCGTCATACTTGTACATGCTGCGGAGTGACCTGAGTGCTTGTGTTATGTTGCGGATTCTAGCGCCCAACAGGCAGCCTACTGTGATCATTTCCTTGTTCAGTCTGGTGGGTGGGACGTCAGTGTGTCTGACTATGGCGTCACCTATAACACGTGTGTCTGCCATTGTGTGTGGCCTTAAGGGTTGTGACTGTTTAGCACACTGACTTTGAGAACTATGTGCTGCATGTCCTATGTCTTGAGGAGGCAGTTGCTTGGGTGTCCGCTTTGGAGACCTCTGTAGTTTTGGTATATGTCTGAACAGTGCCTCCGAGTATGTCTTTGTGTGTTTATGTGTTTGTTTTGCAGTTGTGATAGTTCTATGTGGAACTGGGTTTGTGGTGTGCGTGGTGACCTTCTCCTCCTGTCTGGTCTTGCTGGTCCTGAGTTGAGAGAGCTCAGCCTCCAGTTTGGCTATATAGTTGCATCTCTCACATGTATTTGTGTTTTGTGGGGGTAGGTGTGGGTGTCTGTGTATATGAGGCAATTGTAACATTGTCTCAGGATGCCCAGATGCACCAGCTGAACAGGAGAGGACGCTAGTAATTGACCCTTCGACATGCTAGAAAACGTGAATGCGTTTGCTGTGTAGCTGAGTCAGAAGGGACCTATAGGGAAATGGGTACTCAAGGGGATTCTAGGCTAATGTAGTACTTTGTTTAGTATATATGTACTTTACCTATATAAGAATGCTTTAGGAGCAAGTGCTGAGCTTTCGTGATAGAGACTAGACAGTTTAGATTGCAAGTAGAGAAGTTCTAAGGGAAAACTTGAAGAGCAGAATGTACAGAGCCAGACATAGTTTAACGTTGTTTACACAGTACATGACACACATGTCCACACATATACTGCACCTGACGCCTGTGGTCGGTGCCACAGGCTACAGTGGACAGAGACATCACATACATGGCAGGACACAGTACAGGTATGGTGACATTGTGCAGGTGTCATACACAGTGTGCTGGCCACTGACCTCCGGTGTCACCTGTCAGCTGTGGTGCATGCTGTGCAACAGTAGGATGCTGTACCAGTACAGGAATACGGCCGCAGTCGCGGGGTGTACACCACTATGGCGCACACCCCATAGTGTGCAGATGGGGACACCTGCCTGTGTGGTCAGCACCCTCACAATACAATGCACCCACATGCCATGTCACAGGGGGCGGACTTGCACAAGTGGCCAGTATGGCTCACACCTATGGCATCGACAGGGTTGTGCAATGCAGCACCAGTACGGGATGGTCACCCTGTGTGGTTAGTGTCCGTTCACAACAGTATATCTGCATACACCCTCACACCAGGCAGCAGACATACAAACATGTTGACACACACATGGTGGTGACCACACATGTATACACAGAGAGATGACGTGTTGCATGTACTGCACCATCCACATCCATGCACCCCACACTGCGGTATGTACAGATCTCTATGATGGTGTACAGGGATGTGTGGCACATGGGACGTAGTCCCCCCGATATGTGGCATACATGGGCACACATTCCTGCACACATGTCGGTGCTGGAAATGCGACACCCACCATATGAGACATGTGCAGGCGTGCAGCAGTATGTAGTGCATTATGCGTACCAACACTGTATCCGGCAGATGTGCCGATATATGCACTTGGGAGGTGGTAGGTGTTACAGTAGCCATGTGACATACAGTCGATGACACCTGACCGATGGGTATGCATTATGGCAGCACTGTCATGTAACAGCGACATAGCATACTGTATGCACATGGCAGGGTAGGATGGTGTGTGACACACCTGTGAGCCACCACCTGCACACATGCATGTGGACAGGTGTTTAAACACATGATGTACACACATACCGCCATACGTGCTGTTACTATGCCACCATATAACGGCCCCCATGATGGGTACGCATGTGGTAGGGAGTTGCAACTATGTTATGGACATCAACCACTGCTCATGCATGGCTGCACCATGCACAGTACACGTGTCACATGTGTCCCCTGTTGCCATGTGTGTATGCATTGCTACATTTTGACATGTGTGTTGACATACATAGAACATGGACTGTGGTATGGTATCACAGCTGTCACAGGTGAACAATACAAGGGTATGTGTCCCAGTCAACACCGCTACACCCTGTAGTGGGAGCATACCACAGACATGTGTCCACCTTCCATTCGTGTGTGTAGCACCGCGTACGCCAGTGTTATGCATGTGGTACATCACAGGCTTTGTATGTGTCCTGTGTGCAGTCCATGCACACAGCCAGATAATCACATGTATGACATATCCGGACGTTGGTTCACTCTGGTACAGTAGCAGTCATGTGTCATAGCTGTGTCAGGGCTGTGGTACATGTGGAGCCAACCTGTCTATGTATACTGATATGGGCGGACCACATCACACATGTGGGATCATTGTTAGTACATGTGTACTCTGCACGACTGGTGTACACCGCTATACAGACCTGTGGACATATGTCACATGCTGTTGTTGGACCGTGAGGCATATTGCTGCACCGCTGACATGGTGCTGGCATGGCAGCTACAGTGTTCACTGCAGTGTGTACATGTTTGACCTGCACCCGTGACGCCTGTGATGTCATCTGTGTGTGTACGGGTAACTGCATGTGTGACCACCCTGTGCATGTGGATGGGTTTACCTGCCCGTGACCTGCAGTGTGTACACACCGTCTGCATGCCGGACGGCGCGTAGCATATGCTAAGTGTGTGAGCATGCCCGGTTTGCTGTTGTGTAGGTGGACACGCACAAAGTTCCACACTCTGCCCTTTCATGCTCACACTCCATGTGTATGCATGTCTGCACTTTGCAGATGCTAAGTGTGTGAGCATGCCCGGTAAGCAGTTGTGTAGATGGACACACAGTACAGTGCACACTGCGGCCATCTGTGATCATACCCAGTGTGCATGTATGTTCCCCCTTTGCAACCGCCAAGTGTGTGAGCATGCCCGGGTTGCTGTTGTGTAGGTGGACACACAAAACGTTCCACACTCTGCCCTTTCATGATTCAACCCCATGTGTATGCATGTCTGCACTCTGCAAATGCTAAGTGTGTGAGCAAGCCCAGTAAGCAGTTGTGTAGATGGACACACAGTACAGTGCACACTGCGGCCGTCTGTGATCATACCCCGTGTGCATGTATGTTCCCCCTTTGAAACCGCTAGGTGTGTCAGCATGCCCGGTTTGCTGTTGTGTAGGGGGACACACACGACGTTCCACACTCTGCCCTTTCATGATTCAACCCCATGTGTATGCATGTCTGCACTCTGCAAATGCTAAGTGTGTGAGCATGCCCAGTAAGCAGTTGTGTAGATGGACACACAGTACAGTGCACACCGCGCCCGTCTGTGATTATACCCTGTGTGCATGTATGTTCCCCCTTTGCAACCGCCAAGTGTGTGAGCATGCCCGGGTTGCTGTTGTGTAGGTGGACACACACGACGTTCCACACTCTGCCCTTTCATGATTCAACCCCATGTGTATGCATGTCTGCACTCTGAAAATGCTAAGTGTGTGAGCATGCCCAGTAAGCAGTTGTGTAGATGGACACACAGTACAGTGCACACTGCGGCCGTCTGTGATTATACCCAGTGTGCATGTATGTTCCCCCTTTGCAACCGCTAGGTGTGTCAGCATGCCCGGTTTGCTGATGTGTAGGGGGACACACACGACGTTCCACACTCTGCCCTTTCATGATTCAACCCCATGTGTATGCATGTCTGCACTCTGCAAATGCTAAGTGTGTGAGCATGCCCAGTAAGCAGTTGTGTAGATGGACACACAGTATGGTGCACACCGTGCCCGTCTGTGATTATACCCCGTGTGCATGTATGTTCCCCCTTTGCAACCGCCAAGTGTGTGAGCATGCCCGGGTTGCTGTTGTGTAGGTGGACACACACGACGTTCTACACTCTGCCCTTTCATGATTCAACCCCATGTGTATGCATGTCTGCACTCTGCAATTTCTAAGTGTGTGAGCATGCCCAGTAAGCAGTTGTGTAGATGGACACACAGTACAGTGCACACCGCGCCCGTCTGTGATTATACCCCGTGTGCATGTATGTTCCCCCTTTGCAACCGCCAAGTGTGTGAGCATGCCCAGGTTGCTGTTGTGTAGGTGGACACACACGACGTTCCACACTCTGCCCTTTCATGATTCAACCCCATGTGTATGCATGTCTGCACTCTGCAAATGCTAAGTGTGTGAGCATGCCCAGTAAGCAGTTGTGTAGATGGACACACAGTGCAGTGCACACTGCGGCCGTCTGTGATCATACCCCGTGTGCATGTATGTTCCCCCTTTGCAACCGCTAGGTGTGTCAGCATGCCCAGTTTGCTGTTGTGTAGGGGGACACACACGATGTTCCACACTCTGCCCTTTCATGATTCAACCCCATGTGTATGCATGTCTGCACTCTGCAAATGCTAAGTGTGTGAGCATGCCCAGTAAGCAGTTGTGTAGATGGACACACAGTACAGTGCACACTGCGCCCTTCTGTGAGTATACCCCGTGTGCATGTATGTTTCCCCTTTGCGACTGCTAGGTGTGTGGGCATGCCCAGTACGCCATGCGTGGAGACACAGTACAGTCGGCACCGACGTCTGATACTAGGCTTGTAGCCATGGCCAATGACATGCTGCATAGCCATGGTGGCCGTCCAGGGGAGTTATATGTAGTTGCTATGCCACAATGGCTGCCTACATCATGCACGCCGGTTGCTCTCTCATAGGGTGTACTGTCTGTGGTGCATCCCGTACCCATGTCGTGATGTTGTGCTCCATAGTTAGTTAGTATTCCCGAGGGCAGCACTGCCGTGTTACTGTACTCCCACCTTGGGATAGCAGCATGCTGTGTGACTGCGCACTCTGTCTTCATTCCCTATCGGCTGCCTTGCCTCTGCAGATGATATCACCCACCTAGGAGTATGCCTCTTGACAGTGCTGTGCTTAGTAATCTCGGTAGCGCATTTTGTAAATGCATCATGCTGTAGTGTGTTCATGTAGATAGGTGTAGGTTCAACTCCCAGCCCTTCCCCGTGTGGTGTGTGTGTGTGTGTGTGTGTGTGTGTGTGTGTGTGTGTGTGTGTGTGTGTGTGTGTGTTTCCAGCTGCCTCTGGGGATAGTAATGCTTTTAGATGCTTCACAACACATACCTTGGCTATCAGCATCTATTCCTTTACGGATGATGTCACCCGCCTAGAAGTATGCCTCTGACAGTGCTGTGCTCAGTAATCTCGGTAGCTCGTTCTGTAAATGTATCATGTTGTAGTGTGTTCATGTAGGTAGGCATAGGTTCAACTCCCGGCCCTTCCCTGTGTGTGTGTGTGTTTCCAGCTGCCTCAGGAGATAGTAATGCTTTTAGACGCTTCACAACACATACCTTGGCTATCAGCATCTATTCCTTTACGGATGATGTCACCCACCTAGAAGTATGCCTCTGACAGTGCTGTGCTCAGTAATCTCGATAGCGCGTTCTGTAAATGCATCATGCTGCAGTGTGTTCATGTAGATAGGCGTAGGTTCAACTCCCGGCCTTTCCCTGTGTGTGTGTGTGTGTGTGTCTGTGTTTCCAGCTGCTTCTGAAGATAGTAATGCTTTTAGATGCTTCACAACACATACCTTTGCTATCAGCGTCTATTCCTTTACGGATGATGTCACCCGCCTAGAAGTATGCCTCTGACAGTACTATGCTCAGTAATTTCAGTAGCACGTTCTGTAAATGCATCATGCTGTAATGTGTTCATGTAGGTAGGCGTAGGTTCAACTCCCGGCCCTTCCCCGTGTGTGTGTTTCCAGCTGCCGCTGGAGATTGTAATGCTTTTAGACGCTTCACAACACATACCTTGGCTATCAGCGTCTATCTATTCCTTTGCGGATTATGTCACCCGCCTAGAAGTATGCCTCTGACAGTGCTGTGCTCAGTAATCTCGGTAGTGCGTTCTGTAAATGCATCATGCTGTAGTGTGTTCATGTAGGTAGGCGTAGGTTCAACTCCCAGCCCTTCCCCATATGTGTGTGTTTCCAGCTGCCTCTGAAGATAGTAATGCTTTTAGACACTTCACAACACATACATTTGCTATCGGCGTCTATTCCTTTGCGGATGATGTCACCCACCTAGATGTATGCCTCTGACAGTGCTGTGTTCAGTGCTCCGAGTAGCGCGTTCCGTACCTGTGTCATACTGTCATGCGGTAGGGTAGGTAGGGGTAAGGTCAATTCTCATGCCTGCCAGCTGTGTGTGTGTGTGTGTGTGTGTGTGTGTGTGTGTGTGTGTCTATGCTCCCAGCCGCATGGGTTCATAGGTTATGGTTTTAGACGTTCCGCAGCACACATATATCCTGCTGACATCTCTATGTTTGTGGATGTTGAGACGCAGCTAGTGGACTGCCTGTGTGCCTGCTGTGGTTAGCGACCTCCGTAGCGTGTTCTCCACGTGCGTCCTGCTGTGGTCTGATAGGGTAGTGATGTGTAGGTTCCACTACCGGCCTTGCCACATGTGTCTGTCTGTATCTCTCTCGATGTATATATACATACATATGTTATGCCCATAGCGCTGCTCTTGCATGGACAGCTGTCTGTCCCATGTATCGCATATTTGCACGGCTGACACATAGAAATGTGGTACGATGCATATCCAAACATTGTCCATGTAACGTCCATGTTCTGGGAAGTGTTGCACTCCCTAGAGACATCTGCTGTATATCTTGGCAGACAGCTATCCTTGCTGTACTGTCACTGTACTCATACACGCCATAGACCTTGTGTATCATTGCCTGTTTATGGTGTGTGTATGTCTATCTGTGCTGTGTGCATGGTCGTGTGTATGTCCCAATATAATCATCTGTGCAGGTGTCGCCACTATGGGTAATCAATGTAGACAGCTGTTTCATGTGCATTTCAGCACATACCTGCGGACAGTGCTACCCCTCCTACAGCAGCACATTCCATCGTCTTGCAGTGGATACTAGTGTTTCCACACACATGTATCTGTGTCTGTTCATAACACTCCACCTTAGGGAGCGTATATCTGGACACGGCCTTATGTGATAGTGTGACACTCGGGGCCAGTCATGTTGCTCTTAGAAACATTGATAGTGGGCACAGTGATATATTATGCATGCGTATAGCATTTCTGTCTGATTTGGTGTCTTCCTCGCATGTTTGTCGTTCCTTCCTGTCGTCAGTTATCATGAGGGCGCCGGACTGTTACTGTTACATGGAACACAGCGAACATATGAGGTAGACTTCTACACAGTCTGCGTACATCTGTGCAGTTGCAGGGTATGTGTCTAATACAACATACCTACTGTCCGCCTACAATACACACACAGTGTGTGGCGGCATAACAGACCACATGACATTACTTTGTATTTGCACGGTACACCCACGCAGACAGTTGTATTCCTCACACAGGTCTACATCTGCTTATCCACACTACTTGTTCTTTCCTGTACCATATGTGTGCGTCATATTTGCGCTTTCCGTCAATGGCAGGGCTCACGTACGACTATGGGGGCCTGGTAATTGCTATGTTGACACTTCATGGCACCCTGGGGGACACTTCACCTTTGTGTCTGATTACCTTCCATATTGACCTTCGCGGGGCATACGTTGTCATTCACAATTACCGGGGTAGGACATATACATGTTTGCACATTTGTCCTGCTGTCTTTCTTCCCACCTGTCCACCTAGTATCACCAGTTCAGTACATGTATTCTGGACAGGTAGATCCTTCATACCCTGACCTGTTGTCATTATGTGTACACGCCCTGACGTTCGGCCATTGCCCTTGTTACGTTTCGCATAGTGCTGTGCCTTCCTAGCTGATTGCTGCCTAGGCATTCCGGACTGTGCGGTGGGTGATAGGGAGCGCTATTTCCATTGCATGATTACTGACACTCATAACATCCGTATTCATGGCTACGCCAGCATACCTCTCAAGTGTACCTCGTTATGGGGGACGTACTTCATTTGGGGATTTAAACGGGTCATGCTCCTCGAAATTCCACAAAGTTCCACATTGAAAGGGTCTGTTACACATTCAGTGTTAGGAATGTTTTAGGTGAAATCCATGGTAAATTGACATTAATCATACTAATTCATTAAAGGATTTTCATTATACGTGCGAACAGCATATTTTAACCATCCTATGACCTTCCTAGTTGACGTTGTTAGTAAGTCATTAGTATGTGTTCCACATTTTGCCCATTTGTTCCACATTATGGAGGCGAGTGTTCCTCATTTTGGTGATGGAAGGTTGAGAGCTATGTACGCCAGTATTCGCACAATGGTCTGACTTTGTATGGGGTATTTCTAATGTAGTCCCTATCTGTATTTCCTGTGCTATGCCTTACTGCAGCTGTGTTATTCTGACAGATTTCCAGTTATGGGTGCCATCTTGGTCATACGCATGTCCATCCATGGGAATCGCCTACAGGACACTGATATAGGGCTGTACATATTTCACACCTGCTTTCCGCATTATCCGGTGGATGCTTTGCACCATTAGTGGGGATTAAGGCATGTGCTATACCCACATCCCTCCCACGGGGCGGGCCTACGGATTCTCTGCCAAACAACACCTAGGCCCATTTCTGCATACCCAGGTTCCCATGCCTGCAACCCTCGACGGTACACATTACACATGGTTAATGTGTGCGGTACTGGGATGTGGACGCACCTCTATGGACTCACCACTCTGGGGATATCTGTCCATATGTCCTGCATTTCATGGACACGTGTCATCAAACTTGAACAAGCTTTTAGTGCATGTATAGCTGTTCCGTAGTTGTGGCTGTCACTTCTTTTGCGTCAATCGCAGCAGGGGTTGCGAATGGAGCAATTTTTGGAGTCCTACAATGGACACCAGTGTGCATGTGTAAAGTGTAGAACTTGCTGGACTGTCACCTTCTGGCCAGTGGTTTTGACTGCTGCTGTATGTTCCCCGTTCGCGGACGTCTGTTTGACTACCCATATTATCTATTACTTGGCATATTTATTACCATGTGTCATATATACGGGACGTAGGTCTGTTGTGTGTACATATATACATGTGAACCCCTCGTTTCATACCTTGCTTTGTTACTGTCTGTGGATTACCTGTGTACGCACATATATAACCATACCATACCTTTCCACTGTACAGGTTCTGGCAGAGTGTACGGATGGTTGGCCCTTTATCTTAGGTGTGTATTACATTGACCTGTGTCTATCTGGCAATTTGCTGGCATTTCATGTGAGACTTACTTGATTCTATAGAGACCTGATTCTATAATTATGATGTGCTTCCACTGACTACATTTTACTTTGTCTTCTGGAATCTTTATGTAACCAGTCCTTTTTGGACACTTTCTATTGTTGTTCATTTTTGTTTACATATATGACTGCTTTGGTATGTTGTGCTATTATTGTGTGTGGAGCATTTCTCCTCGGGCCTCTACTGACACTGGACATATATCCAGCTAGCCTAGCCCGGTCAACAAATGTAAACCAACATAAAACGTACATAAATGTACGGTGGCACCTTCTGACAAGTAGGTCGGGTTACAGATGCATACCCTTCGTCAATCCCTGCTACTAACACACCCGTTATTCTATCCACATTCTATGTTTGTCTTATCACATATCATGTGTTTCTCACTATTTGTACCAGTACTTTGCATGACATTGTCCGGTTCCATACTTTCAGAGGCTGACAGTTTTGAGACATGTATAACTAACGTGGAGGACACAGCATTAACTTACCCTGCTGTGAGCGGATCACACATGCACAGGCGCACTTGCATTTCCTAATTGTGGGTTACGTGCAGGCGCACATGCATATCCGTATTCTGGGTTACATATGTTTACTGAGTCTGTGTGATTACGTGGCCTGTATTAGTTGTGACTGTTCCAGTAACATATCTCTGATCCGGTTAACGGACGTGTGCGGAACACACTTTCCCCTTTACACATGTAACTGTCTTTGCGGCACAGACGCATTACTTACACGTTCACATTTATATGTTCTATAGTCATAATTCAAACGGGACTGCATTCACGTTGGCCGGTTGCTGTGAGCACTACATGTTTGCTGTTCTGTCTCATTTATATGCATACCCATGGTACATAGCTACATTAACATACCCCCCCCGCACTCACTTACGTCACAGGCATCCATTCTCCTGCTGGGAAAAGTGCGGTACTACATGTTACACATTCCCTATTCCCTACTGCTCTTGACCCAGGATGCATATGGCGTGACCACAGGGATATTCAGATCACAGGGGCTTATAGCCCCAACGCATACAGGTCTTTGATTGTCAGGGTGTTCCTGTGGTGCTCTGGGTTTGGTCTTGTCCGCCTAGTGTACGGATATGCCCTGACCATGTACGAATCTCAGATGAGGTACATGGGCACGGTTTGTCCATGTCTATTATACCATAACCACCCCCATTATTCCTAACCGTGCACGCTGATTGGCCAGCATGCCCATTGTAGATCGGGTTATAGTAATGGCACACGGTCCGGTCGCCTGGACCTATTTCCATTAGTATACCTCGGTATTTATAACCTGTCTCACTATGTTAGAAGGGTTTAACATAGAGTGACAGCTTTAACTGAGCCACGGTGATGTCCGTTGCTTACTTTGGGGTAGTCTCGCTCTGCTACACACATTTAACATAGTGGGACAGGTTGTACAACACAGCAACGGGGACACCGAGCTCTCCGTTGCTGTTTTGTATTGATTTGCTATGTTGACTGTGTTTTACATAGCGAGACAGTTTCGACATTAGCAACGGACATCTCGCGCAGTACGTCAGCACCGCCGCGGATGCCAGACATCTGCGGACGGGCAGCAGACAGGCATTATGCTGTGCCATTATGTCTGGGGATTAATAGTTTATAGTTGATATGGCATAATAGCAATAACCCACGTCTGGGTGTGGGTACTGCTGTATTTACCCACGGTTGCCTTTGTTTGGTCCCTCGGGCATCGCCCTCGGGACCGCACCACGTCTACCGTGGGTATATCCAGCATTACCCACACCCAGGCGTGGGTTATTGCTATGATATTCATTCCGTATGTACAGACACGAGTGTTTGGGCAACCAACAATAGCTTCTGCTATTGCCATACAATGCTGTGGGTGGTGCCGGTTATCATACATATGCCATGTTCTGCGTTTTTCCCATTCACACTTGTCTATCCCCTGTCCTCATTCATAGGTGGATATTTATGTGGCACATGACTGAACTATGTATTACCTGCAGGTATGTTGTGTACAGTGCACATATGTGACGGTTGGTTACAGTGTATCTGTGTACCTACCTCTGTGATACTGGGGACTACCACACATCCTTCGCAGCATTACATGCGTATGTACATACTATTATTCGGTGGCCTGTGGAAGGTTGTCGGAGCACCGGTTACATGTGTCCCTATTTGTGCACGCATCGTGTTGGTCTTTGTCTGGCCTTCGTTACTATCATGGGTTGGATGGTGGTGTTGGTCTGTGTTTGGGTTGTATTTATACTGCCGATACATCAGTGGGGGGTGGGGTTGGCACATGTTCCTCTTTGCAGGGGCCCCATTATGGACATATGTGTCCTGCATCGACACTTGACATGTGCCATATGTCCTGTGATATTGACACAGTCGTGTATGTCTTCCTGCATTACTACTTGCGTGTTACAGGCATTTTGTATCTGGTACGCATGACTATTATGTTGGATAGCTTAGGCTATTCCCATGCTATGACATAACCATTCATCCGGGCATATACGTGTTATTCTATCCTTTGCATTGGCCGTGGGTGTTTTGACATACGGAACAACTCATATCTACGAGTGATGTCCCACCTTGACATTCTGTGCATGTGGCAACCCTGCTGGGGTGACCTGCTTGGTGGATGGCTGTTCCACCCTGTGTATTGTGTTTGACATGTCTGCATAGCTAATCATCGGTACAGTGGTTGCACATACTGCTTTGTCCAGATGTGTCCAGTTATGGACACCGTGGCGTGTGAACACCTATGGGGTTTTGACAGGTCTGTAACCACACGTGGGATGTACACATTCTGCCGACACATTCACATGCAGCCATTTGGATATCAGTATCTGGGATGGGATGTTGACATGTGGGGTACATATTTGCACGCGTGTTGCTGCCTAGGACAATACTTCCTACTACATCTGGGGTATACCCGCTGTGTGTAGGTGTGCAGCTGTGCAAGGCTGCTAGCTGGATTGGGTGGACAGTCGGACATGGGTGCGGGTTACGTGCTATGACGGGGTTGTTGTGTATTACATTTGCATGCATGGGTTCTGCTTCTGGATATTCCGATTCGGCATACGCCATCCTATGTGTATGTGACGGGTACGTTGCTGTGTCTAGCACATTTTACTATACACATGTTTGTCTGTGTTTGGGATATCTGGTTTCTTTCTGGTTGTTATATGGCCACGACTGCCCAGCTGTGTACTCTCACTACCACTGTGGGACTGCTGGTGACCATGCCCATGGGGCTAGTCGTGTGTAGTTGCGGCGCGCTGACATGATGCAGTACACCTCCACTGGGTATGCCTGCTAACAGTGCATTGCATGATGGACACGGTATTCCGAGTATCCTTTGTTCCGTGGACGGGAACATTTTGTACTTCGTGGATTTATGTTTGGTTCTCCATTTTGTGTGGACGGGTACTATGTTGCATACTCTGCATACGTTTCATTATCCACGGACACTGGTTGGTGTGGTTACTATTGCAGGCGGCCTGTGACAGTCAGCACTTTAGGTTGCTCATCGCCTGCCGGCTTGGCCACGCCTACGGGCGCATCCTACTTGGGCTCCCTGGACTCGCGCACGTGCCCTATGCACATGGTTGTGGTTGCGGCGCACACTCATTACTATGCATGTGGCACTGCTACGCCAGTTATATGCTGCACGGCCGGCGCAAGCCTTACGCCGGCCTTGCACCGAGCTTCATGAATCCGGGGGATTGTGTTTCCTTGCTGCCATAAAGCAATTTAATTTCAGCTATTTTCTGAAGCTAACCTCCTGTATTCCAGATTTCACTGTTAAAATATAAACTTAAACAGTTTCAGTAGTGTATGCACATTTCTGTTCTCTTCCAGCAGGGCACACTGTGGATACATCTTTAAACAGCAGTTTGTAAAATATCTCTTCAGCACACATGTCTTTACAAACCATCTTCTATGACATATGGTTCTAATACATTTGTAACACAAACATCCTATATGAATCATGTTGATATTCACAAATCACATATAATTATTTACAAAATTCCAGATAGCTGGGCTGGCAGTATCTCCTTTGTCACAAGGGTTCAAAATAAACATTGTATAAATAAACACATATCCAAGTAGCCTGTCAGCAGTGCAAGTGTAAGCCAAACAATGTCACAGATGAGCAAACTTAGCTCTTGGGATGCCAGATAATACCTACAGGGAACAGAGCAGAACCTCTGACCATGCATGTGAAAGGCAAACAACCAAACATAGTACCAAACAGCAGTACTTCAGCAAAGCAAACACACATGTAATGTAATGCATATATGTGACACACATATGAACCTCTGATCATGCATGTGAAAGGCAAACAACCAAGCACAGCATCAAATAGCAGTACTGCAGCAAGGCAAACAAATGTGTAACATAATGCATATATGTGACACACATATGAACCAGTGAGCATGCATGTGACAGGGAAACAACCAAGCATGGCAGCAAACAGCAGTACTGCAGCAAAGCAAACACACATGTAATGGAATGCATATATGTGACACACAAATGAACCTCTGACCATGCATGTGACAGACAAATGACCAAGCATGGTACCAAACAGCAGTACTGCAGAAAAGCAAACACACATGTAATGTAATGCATATATGTGACACACACATGCCATGTCACAGGCAATGCACAGGTGTAGGCATATGATTGTCAGTGGCCTAAATAGAAGGTACATGAAAGCCAGATCAGTACACATACACATAGCAATGACATGTAAGAATAACATTCTGTAAACCTGTCTGGTGAACATCTGCCATAAATAAACTCTATAACAAAAGGAAAAAAATTGCTGTCCAAGACCAAGGATCAGGTGCCCAATTGAAAGCAATGTCTTCTTAGCCTGAACAAGCACATAAGAGCACTAGTGAAATCCTCCAAAAGCAAACTTTAAGTACAAATTGGCCACATCTACTAGAGACAATCATAAGGCCTTTTTCACATATGTCTGTAATCTCAAAGGAAGCACCCAGATCTGTTCAAAACTGGTGGTCAAGGGCACCACATACACAAATGCCGTAGATATAGCAAACTTGCTGGCTGACAGAATCTGCAAAAGCTATACCACTTTGTTCCCCCCATCAGAAAATCAGGACATCCCCAGTATCTGCCCCTTCCCATTATATCTAGGGAACAGGTCATCACTGCTCTCTCAAAGGCAAAATATACAGCCTCCATGGGACCCGATAACATCCCAGGCTGCATCCTACGTGAACTCAGGCAGGAACTTGCAGTGCCATTAGGTACCCTATTCAACCAAAACCTAAGTACTAGCTTCATCCCAGATGAGTGGAGGACAGGCACTGTCATGCCTTTACACAAAGGTGGAGCATCCACCGATGAAATTATAGACCCATCAGCCTAACTAGCCTGATCTGCAAGGCCATGGAATGGATTATGATGGACCTCATTAATAAGGACATTGGCAACCTCCAAACACTTGATCACACACAGTTTGGCTTCATCAAGGGGAGGTCATGTCGGCTAAATTTGGCCAACTTCTTTCCGACAGTCACCAAAGCCATGGACAAGGGGAAGACTGCGCATACTGCCTACCTTGACCTGGTCAAAGCCTTTGACACTATTCCCCACATGGGCATAATACATAAACTCTCTCAACCAGGCATCAATCCATATATTGAAAAAAAAAAAAGAGCGATTACCGAAGTATCGACACTTACACAAGCCACTTATAAAACCAAACTTATATTGTAAGCGCTTTCGAAGGGGCCAATACCCCAACTTTTTCAGACAAATTTTACTAAGTAAAGCCTCCTCTGTATATATATATATATATATATATATATATATATATATATATATATATATATATTAAAATACGCCAGATGAACCAAACAAAATAACTGCAAAAAGTCCACCAAAAGCTGTAGAAGAACAGACTGCAACCTGTATCTTAACGTTTTCTAATAAACTAACGAAAACGTTAAGATACAGGTTGCAGTCTGTCCTTCTATAGCTTTTGGTGGACTTTTTGCAGTTACATATATATATATATATATATATATATATATATATATATATATATATATATATCATAAATTAATTATTAAATGTCTAATTAAATAATTACTAAAGCACTTAATCAATTAACTATCCCCCAGATTCAGCAATCCTTCGTGTAAGACTAAATAAATCTTACACGGAAGCTGCAGTTGAACGGTATGACATCAGCATGCCATGCATATTCATGAAGGCATGCTGACTCATACTCTAGTCTAACACGGTCCGTGTAAGAAAGTAGGGGGCATGTCCGATTGCTGAGTACTGCAAAGGGACACGCCCCCGAAGAGTTAGAGTCCTGATAGTAAACACCCACGAGCAAGTCCGCCGAAATGTCAAGAAACACAACACCACACATCCCCACAGACTAAACCCTAGTGAAAGTGTTTAAAAAGTAAAAATAACTGTTTCATTTTTTTTTTATACTTTCCGTTTGCCCGCATTTGCGCTCGTTTGTGCGGGTATGCCATTCACTCAAATACAGTTAGCAGATATGACATTGAAAAGCATATTTTATTTATTTATTTTTTATTTATTTAACATTTGTTGACCGGGAAAGTCCGACTAGGTTCCACAGAGCCTGTTTTCAGTGGAGGCCCGGGGAGAAATGCTCCAGATGCATGTCTTTGGAATATAAGATCTACATATGCAAATTAAGCAAAGTAGCAATAGCGTAGCAGTAGAGACGTCGCCCAAAGAATAGGTAGTCACGGTTCGAGCCCCACAACATCCCCCTCCATTTTTCTTTAAATAAGTATGAAACAATTCCCCAATATATATAAATTTAATTTAAGTAAAATGTAATGAACTGGCCCATGTATTTGTGAACAAAACCTATCTTATGTATATATAAAAAGGATCATAATTGCCCATAGCTTAGCAGCGCTTTAGCAAGCTTAATATGAGTGCCTGTAGCTAAGCAGCGCTGTACCTAGCTTAATATGAGTGCCCGTAGCCAAGCAGCGCTTTACCCAGCTTAAAATGAGTGCCCATAGCCAAACAGTGCTGAACCCAGCTTAATATGACTGCACATAACTAAATAATGCTTTACCCAGCGTAAGCCGTTTGCGCGGAGCTGTGCAGTGCGCCAACCACCTTACTGTCGGGCAACATTGGGCAATGTGTAGCAAAGTTGCCTTTACACCGACACACCTCCTAGCCTGTCTAGACAGTAGTAAAATAAAAAAAAGCAATGACAAGGGTCGAACCCGGGATACTGTGCACCATAGTCAAAGTACTGAACCACTAACCCATGACACTTGTACCTAGAAATCCAGTATTGCCATACATATAGGAATGAATGAAAATATAACAATGACAAAGCAGGTTTGCTCTTAGCTGAGAAATTTCCAAAACGGCCAATCACAAATAAGTGCGGGAAAACCGGCATATATAAGCTCCATAGGCGGGAATACACACCATAACTGATTGTGGTACCCATTTGCAGTCAGGATGGCAGGTGTTGGAGAGGGAAATCGCTTTAGAGCGCAAAGGTGGGGCATTGAGGAATCCAAATATATGGTTTGGCTCCTAGTCCATCATCATGAAGGCCGACTCATGCAGAGCCAGGTTCAATGGGGTGCGTATAAGGCAGAGGCGTGGAACCAGTTGGCACATGATCTCACCAGTGCCACAGGCATTCTGGGGACTGGTGAGCAGGTCCGTCACCACCATGTGGACCTGAAGCGATGAAAGGAGGACCAACTCAACCGATGGATCCAGGAGGCTCGTCAAATGCCCAATGCCCCACTACTGAGTAAGTATACATGTAATTAAGTATGTAAGAAATGCTATCCTAGCCTATAGTATGGATGGGTATGTTCCAATATCCCTTCATTTATATTACAGCTGCAGGTGTTCTTTCCACGAATCAGCAAGCCTATGCTGATAGGCTGGTAAGACTGCACCACCAGGCAGGTTAGTAATTATTCAGCTGGTATTATTATAGAATATAAGTGAGACAGCCTGTAAAAGAGTTCAGTGTTGTAACCCAGTAATAAAGGTCAAATAAGCCTAGAATAAAGCTTCTGCTAGTATTCTAAGATTAGATAAGTGATGCAGCCTGAAAAGGAGTATTGTAATCCATTAATAAAGAGTAAACAAATCTCAAATAGAGTTCCCACCTGTATTGTAATATCAGATAACTGCTTCAGCCTGAAAATGAGTGTTCTAATCTATCAATAAAGGACAGACAAGTATTGAATACATCCTTGTATATACTGTCATATGAAATAAATGAGTCAGCTGGAAAGGATTGTTTTAACCCAGTAATAAATGTTAATAAAGCCTAGAATTAAGTACCATCCTGAAATGTAAATATAAAATAAGTGAGAGAGTGTGAGAAAGACCTTGAAGTCTGTAATAAAGGTATACTGCATGCACGACATAATGAAATGAATGAGACAGCCACAACCAAAGAGTGAAATGTTTTAATAAAGTACAATACCTGGACTGTGTCCGTCCCTCATTTCGGATATGTTGTTGTACCCTTGCTTTATGGAGATAGTATGGTTGTATGAAATGCTGAACATCCACAGTTGTCTAGGCCCATATAAACTGGCTGATGGGAATGCCAGTATGTCAGAAGAATATTTATAGTCCTCAACTGTGTCATGTATAGTATTTACCTGTTAATCCGGTACATGAGAAGCTTGTGCTTGTGATCCCACAAATGTCAGTGTGCTGCTAGAACTGTAAGTAACTCTTCAAATCTAGCAGGATGAATACAAATGGAATGTATATTAATGTAGCAGTAACATCTCCATCACCAACATTTGTAAGGTTACATACAGGAAACTGTACTAATACATGTAGGGGATATATATCTGCATCTAGTAGGAATGTATAGTATACGTATAGGTATTTTAAGTTGTTAATGTAATATTTTATCACCCTACCTTATGTTCACAAATGATGCTATTCCACACCAAACTGGGTATGTGTATTCACAATTAATTCCTATGGACATTTGTCCTGTTGGTTTATACATATCTGCATGTACATTGATGCATGTGCCCTGTTCACATATCCAAACCTGATGGCCTGTTGCCACCAATCAACCCTGCATGCTGTTGGAATGTCCACTGTTGTCCTAAATATGCATGTGTTATGCTTGCTGTTCACCTTTTGGAATCCATGTGTGTTTCGTGAATGGGAATACTAATGCATGCTGTTACAACTAATTTGGAATGGTGTTTGTTACTAACCCAAAATGCCATTAAATACTGCTAAACATAGGACAACTGGGAAGGCAGGTGCCAGCGGACCCACCTCTCCCACCTCAGCTGGTGAGTGCACCTGGCACCAGTGCCCAGGCCAGGACCTCCTCCTCCGGTGGCCCTGTGCCACCTTCGGGTGGAAGCACTGCAGGGGATGGGGCTCACCCCCCCTCTGCAAGCTTGGCCAGAGGAGAGCCTCCACTCACCCTCCAAAGGGTCCGGTCTGTGGTGAGTAGTGAGATCAGGCGTTCCATGACTGATCCCCTATGCCAACTTAAGGCGAGAGTGGTGCAACTCACGGGTGTGCCTGCCCATCCTATCCAGCCCCCAGCACACCCCCGGCCTGGGCTGTGAAGGCGCAGTGGTTACTGCCCATGGGTGGGGATCTCAGTTCCACTGTTGCCATCTGTGGGCTCATGGGCTTGTGATATCCAAACATCCGTCCCCGTCAATTGTGTTTACACCCCACATGTCTCATACTCCACCCCTGTATGTATCTTGTTTGTCTTGTCTGTTAACCTCCCCAACCTACCTCCCCAAATATACCTACTTCCTGTACCTCACATTCCACTCTCACCTGAAAAAAAAAAGGGCACTCTGTTCCCACAAAAAAATTACACCCCATACATAGCTGCCCATTTTGCACACATGTCTGCTGGACATGTAAACTGATAATTACAATTGGCTCTACAACATACTTTGCTGTCTTCACTCCTCTCTCAGAGGTGGAAGGTTTCAAATCTCACTCTAAATTTCTAACATATGTACAGCTGTTGCTGGTAAAGAATTGGGCAGCTATGGGCCTTCCCTACATCCTTCCTGCACATCCTGAGCTTGTTTTCCTACTGTCCTACACTCTTTGTGCCCCCTTTTTCATCACTTTCCTATTTCCCCATTTTCTTTTCTTTAAAAGAAAATAGTGTGGGTGTTAGCGGGAGTAAGCACATTTAAGCAGTTGTAAGCGTGTGTGCACTTAGCTAAGAGTAGATAAGCATAGCTAAGCATCGCGCAAACTCGCGCAAACCCGCTTACAAGTGCTTAAAAGTGCCTTAGTCACTCTGTATGACAAGGCCTGTTGTCTGCTCATCAGCAAAATAAAATACCCCTGTCAGTCTTGAACCCCAGACCTTGGACACACTAGACTGCATGGATTACCACCGGGCCACAGCAGATATACAATAACTTGGTGCTGTAATAAATATACCATGCATTACTGTGAGTGAATGTAAAGGGAAAATAGGAATGCCATAACACAAATCTTGTCCTGTGGGTCTTTACCAGCAGGTTATGTGGAATGCTATGATTTGACGATTTTGATGTGATATAAGAATTTAAGCGGTGCTCTATCCAGCTAAATACAGTTTCCCAGAGTGTAGCAGTGCTTTACCCAGCTAAATACAGTTGCCCAGAGTTTGGTAGTGCTCTACCTTGCTAAATACAGTTGCCCAGAGTTTAGCAGCACTTTACCTAGCTAAATAAAGTTGCCTAGACTTTGGCAGCGCTTTACGTGAGTGTGTGAGTGTGAGCATGTGTACGCTTAGCTAAGCATTGCTAAGCGTCGCACAAACTCACGCAAACCTGCTTACAACTGCTTAAAAGTGCCTTAGTCACTCTGTATGACAAGGCCCTTGTACTGCTCAGCAGCAAAATAAAATATCCTTGTCAGTCTCAAACCCCACACCTTGGACTCACCAGTCTGCATGACATACCACTAAGCCACAGCAGATATACAATAACTTGGTGCTGCAAGAAATATAACATGCATTAAAAGGAGTGAATGTAAAGGGAAAATACGAAAGGCAGAGCATTACATTGCAAGAAAGAAATGTAACATGCATTACAAGGAGTGAATGTAAAGGGAAAATATGAAAGCCAGAGCAATACATTTCAAGACAGACAGAAATATAACATGCATTAAAAGGAGTGAATGTAAAGGGGAAATATGAAAGCCAGAGCAATACATTTCAAGACAGAAATATAACATACATTAAAATGAGTGAATGTAAAGGGGAAATACGAAAGCCAGAGCAATACATTTCAAGAAAGAAATGTAACATGCATTACAAGGAGTGAATGTAAATGGGAAATATGAAAGCCAGAGCATAACATTGCAAGAAAGAAATGTAACATGCATTACAAGGAGTGAATGTGAAGGGAATACAGGAAAGCCAGAGCAATACATTGGAATAACCACTGATGTATGCTAGTTAATTTCCTAATTCCAAAAGAAAGTACATACTCCCATGTATCCAGTGTTAGCACCAGGAGGTGTGAGTAAACTGTCACACTGAGAAGAGTGTACTGGAAGAAGCAACAGTCAGGTTTCAGTACAACATGCATTTCACTGTCTACAACCCAGCTTCAGATATGAGACATATACCAACCTTCTGACTCACACAACAGTGTCCACAGAAAACAAGCATGGTCCCCACCTTGAAAAACTGAAAGGCCTATGCCTACCTAACCTATCATTTTATAGCAGTGTTCTGAAATCACAGTGGGAACTGCAATTAGCACACAGCAGGCTGCATGCAATTACTAAATGGTGGGCACCAACTGGTGCAGAGGCCATCACATGCACATGTGCAGATACCTACAAAAGCAGCCTGTACTTGCTGTCCACACATGCAATTATATCATTGCAGCATATGGAGAGAGAGAGAGAGAGCAAGCAAGCAAGCGAGAGAGAGAGAGAGAGAGAGAGAGAGACAGATAAAAAACAAACAAACAAAAAAAACAAACAGAGGCGTTTGTAGACATCAAAAAAAATATTTAAAAAGAAAAATAAATGTCAACAGGTACAACAGACAGAGGTAAGAAATACAAAGGTAAGGTATGTAACAGATATGTATTTGGTGGGATGCGAATGATGTGTATGAAGGGTACTGTACATACTGTGAACCCTCCATATGTGTGCTCAGTCCATATCTATATGTAAATGCAGATGTGCTTAGGGCAAGGGACATACTGCAACTGTTAGTGAAGGCTAGACATATATATGTAGTTGAAGGTTGCTATGTGCACATATCTATGTAGGTTGTAGTGTGTGGCATTGAAAACAGCAAGCAGTGCAGGTATATGTCATGCGGTGGTTAAATGCTGTGGGACTGAGACAGTGAGGCCTGCTACAGCTATATGGCCAGAGGACAGCAAAATGCATTCTGCACAACACTGCATAATATTTTTACAAAATTGTATGTCTCACAACTGTTTAATGATTCATATTTCCAACATGAAAGGTGGCCAGTATATGTGCCTATATGTGCATGTATATGTACAGCAATGGATGTTTACAAGTATGTGTATATATACCTGTATATATGTATATCTATATATATCTATATATATATATATATATATATCTATATATATATATATATATATATATATATATATAGTGAGATATATATATATATATATATATATATATATATATATATATATATATAATTAACCGCACTCAAAAAAATTGAATGAAGAGAAGAAATTTTAACTAAGAAATGAACTTCGTGACAATAAAAGCATTCAAAAAATAGTAAATCACACCAACAACTTTGTAGAACTTTAGCGCTTTCGTCTTATTTATTACAAGACTTCTTCAGAAAGACATGTTTCATAAGTATGAGCAACCATTTTCACTTCCTTTAAATACATTAGTTCTAGCAGGCCATTTAAATTAACAACAGTTCCTTTCCAATAGTAAAGTGTGAACAAGCAGGGTGCTGTGGGCATTTTCATTAACATTACAATCGCAGTTACATAAGGTAAATTGGTCAGACAGTAATAGCCTTGTGGTGCTGTGTGCATACTAAAAGGGATTGTGTGCAAAAAGGGATCGAGTGCAAAAAAGGACTGTGTGCAAAAAGGGATTGTGTGCAAAAAGGGATTGTGTGCAAAAGCAAAAAAAAAAAAAAAATTAAAAATATGGGGGAACCGGGGAGGATGAGAGTCATGCTGTGATGATTCTAATATAAACAGGTAACTTATGAGTCTTTGCCTCCAAAGGTAAGTAAATAAGGGAACGGAGGAAGGTGGAGGAGTCAGGTAGAGAGTCCTACTATGCTTTGGTATCAGTGTGTGTATAGAGAAATGTGTGGGTATGCCACCTGATGGGGGAGTGGGAGGAATGCGGTGTGGACTTGAGGGGGGGCTGTTAGGGGGCCGCCCATGACAAGGAGTGTGGAGCATATGAATAAAAGAGTGTCCCAGAAGACTGTCAGTGCAGATGGTACCACCCGTGGGCTGGTTCGGATGGTATCATCCCTTGAATGGCTGCGTGAAAAGTGAGACCGGGGGGGTAGTTGGTGGGGTCAGTGGGGGCTAGCTTGGTGACTGGGAGCATGTGTGTAGGGGTATGGGGGAGTCAAAAGTCAGAGAGAGAGAGAGAGAGAGAGGAAACACATTATATTCACTTGCACAGTTGTAAATCCATAACCACATTAAATCCACTTGCACAGTTCTTCAAACCCTCTTGCACTATTCTTCAAACCCTATCACATTTCAATCTCTATACCATTTAAGTGCACATTTAATGTTCAGTGTCTCGTTGAGACCTGGATAGACATCAGCTCTCAGTTCTATCTGCCATTTTAATTCCTCATCATTGCTCATACTTATGAAACATGTCTTTCTGAAGAAGTCTTGATAATAAATAAGACAAAAGCGCTAAAGTTCTACAAGAGTTGTTGGTGTGATTTACTATTTTTTGAATGCTTTTATTGTCACGAAGTTCATTTCTTAGTATATATATATATATATATATATATATATATATAGAGAGAGAGAGAGAGAGAGAGAGTGAGAGAGGGGTCAGACGTACTGCAACAGGTGCCTGGTGACCAACGCATTGACTGAACACCAATGTTGATACTACAGTACCATACCCCATTCCAAAACACTTTACACACTAACTATCAGATAGGTGGTTGCCTGCCCAACACTGAAGGTGCCAGAAGGGTACAGTAGCCTCCCCTCTGATAATCACAGTTCCACACTAGTCTTGTAATCCCTCTACGTGGTACATGTCATCACAAAAGGTGTGCCATCTAGGGAAATACAGGTCAGTGTACCCCCTACTCCTCACAATGCCCCATGTGGTATGTACCTCACATGACAACCACAGCAAGTGGAAAGGCCACAGACATACCTAACAAAGAGTGACAGTGCCCCAAATACATGCCCTATGCAGACTGACTCATAAAACCACAGCTAGAATGCATTGCATACATCATACACAGAGGTTACCACTGCCAGACATACAGAGGTATGTCATACCCACAGCAGTCAGCCAACCACCATGACAACACCTCCCAATCCCTCTGGGCTACATGACCTAGGGCCCTAATCCATGTCAGTGCACTAAACAGCATATGCTGGAGGTACAGGTTCCTATACACAAATATGCCATACTCTGGACTAAACTACCCAGAATTAATAAACATGGCTCATCATTAGTAGATGTCATACATACCCCTGATGAATGTTATGGAGATAGGTAATATGCCCTGTGAGTCACCTCTGTGTATCCGTTTGACAGGAGCAAGTGTAATCACATTTCATGTGTGTCAAATGGCAGGGTAGCATATGGCTAGGCTGCTGTAGGCCCCGGCCCAATAGTGTAGTACCTACCTATGACACAATGCGCACACACATGTACTCAGTGCAATATCACCTATGTGAGGTGGAATGAGTGTGATACTGACTGTGTGCAAGGTCTGTAAAGGTGTGATAGCTTAGCATGAGGTTGTGCCTGTCATGTTAGTTTGTGTCCTAGGTGTGAGGGCAGAGAAAGATGTGTCAGTTATTGGGATGCAGACATAGTAGGATGGCATATGTTGTGACGTAGTACCATGTCTACGACTGTGGTGTCCCACTGTAGGCTGTAGCAGTACATGTATGCTCAGTAAGTGGTACTGCTGGTGAATCCAGGTCACATATGAACTGTTGTACTACCTGAAGCTGTAGGCCTAAACACCACAGTATGGTGTATGTTCACATTCCCTGGTATCACTGTCTTGTGTGTTTCCTGTAGTCTGCACAGATTACATTCCTCAGGCATAGGTATCTGTAAGTAGGGGCACACAGTACTATAAGGTGCACAGATAATGCTCATCTGTGTTGGCATACATTTGTGTGTTGTATTTTTGACTAATGTGTGTGTAATGATGCCTGTACCATGGCCGCAATCACATGTGTGTTACAGGGTATGTGTGTGTACCTAGCAACATGTATACTCTGTTACAGCAGTATGCCAGCTATATTAACAACCGTGCACATATGTTAGGTAGGGGTATGGCATCAAACAATAGGGAGGTTTACTGTTAATACTGTAACTGTACATTACATTCATTGCATTGGATGACAATATTCGTCATGCATTAGCTTGATATATACCCCCAGTGTGAGGTTGTGCATTGTATCCAATACAGTGTGTCAAGTACTGGTGTATACTGGTTTGTTGTATGGAGTGCGGCAGCCACTGTCAGGCAGTTGTGGGCTGAGCACTGATAAGTGGTATTGAAGGTGTGTATCCTCTGATAGACAGACAGATGCTATATCTGGCAGTTAAGATATCTGTACTTCATAATGTTAAGTGTGCCACATGACTTGCTCACACATATTGTTTAATTGTCTTCCAGGGTTATGGCTCATCACCACAATCCTGTGTATACAGCTGCAGAGGAGGAGGTCATACAGGCCAGCCTGTATCAGAACTATGAACGGCTTTTTTCCAGGGCCAGCCAGCACCAGCATGAGCGCACTGCACTGTGGCAAGATCTTGCTCGGCGGGTAAATGACATAGGCATGCATAACCGGACATATAAGCAGGTACTCCATCACTGCAGTGATTTAATCATACATGTCCGACAGCGTGCATCTGATATCCATAGGCAACAGCTTGCCACAGGTGGTGGGGCGCCCATACATCCCCCCCTCACCAGAGTGGAGGAGCTGCTCCTAAGCATGGTGGCTCCTGGCCTACAGTAGCAGCAGCATCATGCATGTGTCATCATGGAGGCCAGAGCTACCTAGCAGGGTGACATGGAGTGTGCAGATAATATGCTCTAGCTGTAGACTACTGTTGTCTGCATTGTTAGAATATGCTTATGTGAGATGTGTACTGTGTGTTTAGCAGTTGTGCTGCCTCTTGTGTGCAGTACTGATATTTGGAATAGTATCTCCACACCTGTGACTGTTGACTGTTGTTCCACTGTAGATTAGCGCACTCACTCACGGCAGCAATGCCACAGTTGTGGCCACTGATAAACTGTGTCATATTCTTGTAAGTCCCTCTGGTGTGACAGCAGGGCAGACGGTACATGCTGGTGAGTGTGTTAACACTTTAATAATGGTAATGAAATGTGCATGTCAAAGGTGAGGTGTAGTCCATGTACACGTAACACACCTATGCATAATGCATGCTGTCCATGTTTGCTGTGAGACATTAATCATCACATTAAAGTCAGTAGCTGCCTCAAGCACATACACTGCACAGTGCAGCAGACACAAGTGTGGCAGCACTGTACTGCACCTTAGATATGCATAGTTGCTACAGCTGTACACAACAGAACACATTTATCATATGCAGTACATGAAAACATGCTATACTCATAGCAGTCATTGCTTTGCACCTCAATGTTGTGCGTGTGCAAACATATGCACCTGTACACAATATGCATAGCATGTTGTGTGTGTGCTTACATATGCCAGTATACACAGTATGCACAGCAGTTGCCATCCAAAGTGTCACATATATGTCCTGGAATGCTAGTGGGTGTATAGGTTACTTGACACACATTGGGTTGTGTCCATGTACAAATTGTGTTCCAGGGTGTAGCCAATCACTGAACAACGACACAGTTGCAACAAAGCCATGTATATTGCCATTACATTGGGGCGTCTACACTAGCACTGCATGGTCTTGTGCAACACATATTCTGCATGCTGACACGTGTGTGGTGACCTTGTGATACTGACACCCACCTTCACCCACTATAGAGTATGTGCTGGATTTCTGGTGTGTGTGTATGTGCTGTAGTGAGGAGTGTATTACTGTTCATGTGTGCATATGTGCATGTGTTCATGTGTTCATGTGTGCATGTGTTCATGTGTGCATGTGTGCATGTGTTCATGTGTTCATGTGTGCATGTGTGCATGTGTTCATGTGTAGACCGTAAAGTGTGTTTCCTGTCTTCTTCTCACAGGTGCTGAGTTAGGGCTGGCTGAATGCAGCAGGGAACCTGAAGCCACTGCCACGAATAGTGCTGATGATGAGACATGTATTTTGACACAGGGAGGTTTCACAGGGTCTGTCGTTGGTCCATCAATCGACAGTACACAGCATTCAACCCCATGTATGTGCACACTCATACTGCCAATACATCCCTCACCACCAATGGCCATAGGTGAGGGACAGCATACAGTTGGCACTGACCAGGAGAGTGTGGTACCCATGGCACTTGCATCCCCTCACAGCAGCCATAGCCATATTCCTGGAACAGTACCACATAGGTGGAGGTCCAGGGGTTCTCGGGGGAGCACCACTGGTTGTATTGCGCCTGGCAGGAGTGCCCTCACTGGTCTTACATCATCCAATATGTTCCAGGCTGTAATGCAGTCTCAGGCACGTATGGAATGGTACACCAGGCAGGGACTTAGGGCACAGAGGGCACATTAAACTGCTATCAATGACAGCATCCGTGACCTTACTGGTGCCATCCGGATGTACACTAAGGTCATTGATAGATGTTGGGGGGAGACAATAGATGCCCTCCACAATATGTCATCCATGAGCCAGGACCTTGCGGGATGGTTGCGACGTCAACGCAGATGCATGCCAGCAACAGCTGGCAGTGGTCGTGGATGGCCCCAGGTCACAGACGCTCCTGTCGTGGCAGTACCAGCCCCAGCAATGCTGGGGCTGGCCTGTCCTTTGACCGTCCCAGTAGACCACGTGCACGTGGCTCTGGCCATTCCCAGCAGGGACATGGGTCCAGTCGTCCCACCTCTGCCTCTGAGGACAGTACACAGTCAGGGTTGGTACCCGATACTGTCCGTAGCACCCCTGTCAGGAACAGGTACTGTGTCCGTGGCTGGAGATGGTAATCTGTACTGCCTAGCAGGTACAGTCTGTGGCTGTCCCACAAACTATTGTATATGGTAGCCACATGGTGGAGCTGTGTGCATGCAGACACACACACATTAACCAAACAACTAGGGCTCACACATACACACATACACACATACACACACACACATTACATCAACATTGACCCATGCTGTACTGTTGTTCCACACACACACACACACACACACACACACACACACACACACACACACACACACACACACACACACATGTCAATTGGATGGGTCAATGTCAGGCTCTGGCAAACAACAAAACGCCCTGTGCATATGACAATACCTGTGTTGCCTCCTGTCATCTGTAACATTGATGGAGGAACAGGCTAACATGGTGCTGATGCACAGGGTGACACTATAGCAGTGTAGCAATATTACCAAGTTGTCAACAGGAAAGTGTAATGACATTCTTGTAGGTATATCTCAGCAGACATTATTCATCAAAGCTCTAATTGTCAATGTAGCATTGTTTACACCACTGTTAGGTCTGACTATGTATTGTCCACCCATGTGCCACTTGGCTGATGTGTAATGTGTTGCCAGCATGTGTTAGTGAGTGGACAGTATGTGTGTGATGTGTGCAGTACAGATTAGCAAGTGTACATCTGTGAACATGGTGGGTGCGCACTCTCTGTATGTACGTGCATAGTAGACACATGGGACATGTGGCATACCCTGTTGTACACATAGTGAACATGTCACAGTATCTTTCAATGGCCAGTATGCATTCTACTACAGTTATGTACTAACATGGGTAGACATGTGTGTATGACATGGGTAGACACCATGCTGTGGGTGGTACTGTTAGTATCTGTCAATGATTTGCGGTCTGGTAGTATACATAACCTCAATAGCATGACTATAAGCAATCATTGGATGTTGTCCTGACAAATGACACACAGTCATAGGGAACTCAGTAACAGTTGTATCCTTCCGGTGCTACACTATAACACTAACCAGTGGTAATTACTGCCACCCATTCCTGTGTCCACACCTGTTTGGCATATAGCCCCCTTCGGTACATGCAAACACACTAGGGATTTGTCCATCTACATCTGGTAATGCATGCAGTGGCCTACAATCCATTCCCTGGATGGGACACATATCCTACACAAGGGTATCATACAGACAGATGCCTGTCATGTGATACATGCTGTATAACAGTAAGCCGACTATGGCATAGTCATCCACATGTACTATACTTCCTATCCCGTCAGTACCACATTGGTGGTAGCCCTCAGCATGTATGTTGGGTACCAATGTGTACATACAGCCTCTTGTTATGTCATGTGTCCCTTGGTATCCACATATCCATAGATATTGTGGAGTCCCAAAGTGTGTCACATGACACATTGGAGACCTGGATGCATATACACAAGGTGGTTGTACACCTATAAAGACTGTCCATTATTGGCAGTCTTGGTTGTGTATGAACATGCCTGACATATATCCCAGGCATATACCCTCACTCATACTACTGTAAAGTAACTGTCATGGGTGTGTGTAGCACAGATGACCTTGGCCACGGATCATGAGTGGATGGGCCTGTCACATACATACATATGTGACCTACGATCTGAGAAGCTGCGGCACAACCTGTCAATGGCAACAAATGTATTCATGTAGTATGCAGGCTTCACACCTATGTACTGATTAAGGAACATGTACACATATATATTTGCAACGCATATACCTGATGTGTGCAATGCACTTACTGTTGTAATCATAATATGCCATAACATAGTAAAAGCAAGACTCACACTGCATTGACCAAGAGTGACACACACACACAGTCAGCACTTGCAGGATTCAAACCCCTGCCTAACTAGGTTATGATATTAGAGAGAGATGCATTAGCGCAGTGCGCTATTTGCTTTACTGGGTGGTTTTCTTTCTCCATCTGTATTTATAGGGTGCTGACATCATCAGTCTTTCCAAGGAGGAATGTACATCTGTAGTCTGTTTTCCCAGTCTTCAAAAAGGCCACTCTTTTCATAGAGGATTGCACACACATACAGTCAGCGTTTGCAGGATTCAAACCCCTACCTTATTAGGTTATGATACTAAAGAGAAACGCATTAGCGCAGCACACTATTTGCTTTACTGGGTGGTTTCTCTTCTCCGTCTGTATTTCTAGGGTGCTGACATCATCAGTCTTTCCAAACAGGAATGTACATCTGCAGTGTGTTTTCCCAGTCTTCAAAAAGGCCACTTCTTTCATAAAGAATTGCACACACATAACCCCCCCCACACAAACAGCGTTTGCAGGATTCAAACCCCTACCTAACTACGTTATGACACTAGAGAGAAACGCATTAGCGTAGCACACTATTTGTTTTATTGGGTAGTTTCCCTTCTCCGTCTGTATTTCTAGGGTGCTGACATCATCAGTCTTTCCAAAGAGGAATGTACATCTGTAGTGTGTTTTCCCAGTCTTCAAAAAGGCCACTCATTTCATAGAGAATTGCACACACATAGTCAGCATTTGCAGGATTCAAACCCCTACCAAACTAGCTTATGATACTAGAGAGAGAAAAATGCATTAGCGCAGCATACTATTTGCTTTACCAGGTGATGTCCCTTCTCTGTCTGTATTTCTAGGGTGCTGACATCATCATACTGGACATGGTAATGTATGTACACTTTGTTTTATGCCATTCCAGGAATGGTCCATGTGGGTCGTCAGGTGTCAACAGCTGGAACAGGAACTCATAATCTTTACCTTGTGTGATCTATCTGTGGACACATCGACATTCCTTCATATGTCAACACATATGTATGCACAGCTTGTTGGTTTTGTGGGTACTACATGTGTCTGGGATGTTGATAATGGGCTATTCAAAGTGTATGTGAGACATGTGTAGCTGTGTTCAGTGATGTATGTCCTGTGTGGCTGCCTTGCAAGCAGTCTAGCATGTTTGGGAACCATGATCCGCACATGAACATACCACGGTTAGTAGGGTTGTGTGTATGTCAGCTTCCAATAGCTCGGTTTATGACTTCAACCATGACGGACTCCATGGCCTTGCAGATCATACTTCATAGGCATACTGGACTGTCCATCCCATGGTGTGTTGTGCACCAACACTTGTGTGGAGTGCCATATGTTGCTGTAACACATTCAACGGTTCCACATCCTGTGTAAGGGGGGGGTTCAGCTGACTGTTCAGGTGCAGGATCTGTTTGTTCTGTAGTTTATGCATGACACATATTGGGAATCAATGTATCCACTTGATGCCATGCTTTTAGCATTGGGGGTAGCTGTTCATCTATTCTACATGTGATATCTCCTAGTATGATGATATGGACTATCGTCGGTGGGAGGTGGGTATGTATATATGGGCCTGTCTGTCAGGATGTCGGCATTGTCAGTCAGGTACAGTTGGTCCTGACTCATGACATATATGTGTGTAGATTGCTATATATGACATAGCTGTCGGAGGTGTCATGATTCAGTCTGGACTCCTTCTCAACTACTATTTACCTGAGCACTAATCCCTGATATACTCCTTTACACACTTAACACCCTACTGATCCTTTGTCATCTGGCAACAGAGTATGTCATGACGATATCCTGGCATGTCCAGGGGTCGGCTTTGTGTGTACTCTCCAGTCCAGCTGGTGAATATTGTGATGTAGACACAATGTCACGTCTGCCTCATGTACACAGACAAGACTCTCCTCCTCACAACAAACCCAGATATATGTGTGAGATGCACCTATAGAGACATACAGGGTGCTGAAATCTCCCGACCCATGACTGGCATAGTCTATTAGGTGGTGACGATAACCACACACACCACATATCAGTCTCACATATCCTCTGGTGACAGCACTCAAACCACATTATCACACATACACATACTCGGATGCTGTAAATGAACTCTGCCTAAGCATCAGAGACCTCCACATCAGGCACACACACAACTGCTACCCCACTACAATTCCCACATCTCACATAGTTCACAATGTCAGGGTGCCACACAGTCACTTGCCTTCGGGCTACACAACACACATAATACAGTTGTGATAGGCGACACTTATTGTCAGACACACTGACATACCACTCACCAGCCCATACAAGGGAATAGTCCCTTTGTGCTGTCTGTCGTGTGCCAGGATCTGCCACATAACACATGTAGTCAGGTCACTACAAAGCAAGTACAGGACTGGCACCATCATTGTCCATGCTGGTGCGTAAAACCTCAGATGTTACTCCCTGGACCAGATGACATGGTACATGGTGGAACAGTGTCATGATGTAGCCCAGGCCAGTATGACCCTGACCTTGTCTAGCATCTTACACCCACCAAGTATGATGTCACAGTATACAGACAAACATATCAAGTTTAACACTTGGCTAACAGATTGGTGTCATTCATAGGGGATACAGTGTCTGTCAGCCTGTGGTGACATGCTCAACATGCCACGTAGCTTCACTAGGGACAGCTTGCACCTGTCACCCTTGGACCTTTGAATGCTGGCTAAGGCTCTTGCTACCACCATAGTGCATTTGTTGAGCAGGGCTCAAAAGACAAACCCACCTACATAGACATTACAGGTTAAATAACACTAAGGGTAATGCTGCTCAACACTAGATGTGTTACCCTCATATTGCGGCCACTCAGGACTCCCCTCAGTATGGGGGATAGCAATATATGTGCACTAACAGGCGCCTGGTTCAGGGTCACATATGCACACCAGCATTACCAGGTTATGTTTCATGCCATGCTTTCTGACCACAGGACTTGGAATGGACAACACAACTAGGGGGTGTATCCATATACATCACAGATACACACACCTCTGGGTTAGTGGCACTACACTAAGCATCACAGACCATACATATACAACTACCATTGTTCGAAACTGCCTTTCAGTTTGTTGCTTACTACAGACCACCCTCCCATACTCAGGAACCACACTCAGCTTTCCTGGGAACGGTGGGGGATATGATGGTCTCCATGAACACCATTATATTGGGTGACATCAGATACATGAATACTGACTGGGGATACTACTCAAGTCACAACAACCTCGCCCTACAGTCGCTACAATTTGTACATTCATATGCTATGACACAACCAGTCACCACAGCCACAAGGGGGAATACATACTGGACATGATCATCACCCACATGGGGACTCTATGTTACACACCAGCAATATACCCCTCATTGGTAAGGTTGGAACATACAGCTATCTCAGTGGACATACATATACACTCCACACACCCATCCTGGGTAATCTTGGTGAACTTCTGATGAGCCAACGTCTCACTTCACCAAAGCAAGGTGGTATCCTTCAGAGACCTTGAGACAGTGTGAAATACAGCTCCGACTGCTGAATCCTTTATATACACATTCTATGGACTCCTAGTGGACTGCATGGATTGTGCTACCCCAAATAACAATAAGACTCATTCCTCCAATGGCAGGGGACCTGTCTGGTAGATACCAGCCATTAATGAGCTGTACAATGTCAGGAGGAAGCTACTACATGATAGAGCACAATCCCAGACAGGGAAAGCATCTGTGATCTGTACTAGCAGACAGCTATGATCACTCATGTACTTATCTAAGGTCTTCTCCTCATGGACAATTGCACCAGACAAGTAGTACTATCACAAGGCCTTCGTCTGTTACATCAGCAACCTGGGTGGACACTCACTGATATGCTGTGAGTTACTGCATACTGACTACACTTACCCTGAACCCACTGGCATAGCCAACATCCTGGCAAACAGGTTCAGTGCAGATGTCTCCCCCCATCCCCCCTAGGGAGCAACTACCCATCCCAACAGAGTGTAACCTCCCTGACACCACACAGTAACAGGTGAGTGCTGCCCTCCCCAAAGCATACATTATAGCATCAATGTGAACAGTTGGTGTCCAGGCCTGCATCTTACACGAGCTTCATGACAGACGTAACCCTCACATTACATCACTGTGCAATATTGGAGTTACTACAGGATATGTACCCATGGAATGGCATACAGCGACAGTGTTCCCACTCCACATAGTTGGTGCCAGAATGGAACACAGACAATATTGCCCTATAAGCCTAACTATCCTGTTATGCAAAGCTATGGAGTGTATTGTCATGGGACTCTTACACATAGACATCAGGAAACTACAGACACTGTGTCCTACACATTTCAGCGTTGTTGTGGGCAGATCTTGCCTCTTGAACATGTTTGTATTCTTTTGACAGTTAACAGGTCCATCAACATAGGGACAGTTGTACACGCAGTCTACCTGAAGCTTGCTTAACCCTTCCACACAATAACCCACTGGGCCATTATGCATTGACTCACCAGCATCGATTTGGACACATATCTCACATGATGGATTGCTACCTGGATCAGGGATAGCACCCACATGGTCAGAATTGCAGGTGCCATGTCTGACTATACACCAATTACACGTGGCATCCTACACGGCTCAGTCCTGGGACCTCTCTTATTCAGTGTATATTTGTCTGATGTACAGGCTACCACAGGGGGAATATGGCTGACCTTGTTCACACTTGACTGCAAACTGGGTGCCATGATCACCTCTCTAGCTGCCACATGCATACTCCAACAGGGTCTCTCAGAGATGGATGACTGGTGCCTGAGCCATGGCCTACAGCTAAATACCATTAGTTGCATAGTCATCCCCTTTGGGAATAACAACATGCCCACACATTAACACATAGGTAGTACTCCATTACATATGGTAGGTGTTTTTAAGTGATTGGTGACATGACTTATTCGTACTGTCACCTTTGACATTCACGTTGCCACAGTGGTTGGACAGACCTTCTATATAAGCAACCTTATCCCATATGGTTTCACATCCAGATCAAGTGATGTCATTGTGCCTCTATACTAATAACAACCATGCTTGGTTATAATGCCACCTTTGGGGTGTACCTTACCCAACACCTGCAGCAACTGTACTGGCCACAGATACCCAAGCAACAGCCACCCCCTCAACAATACCCACAAATCACATATCTCAAAAAATCAGTGTGCCTCACAGTCACATCCCTTAAGGCCAAACAACACACCAAATACAGTTGTTAATGGGGACTCTATTGTCCAGCACACTGACGTCCCGCTCAACTGACTGAACAAGGAGAAGGTCACTGTAAGCTGCCTGTCAGGTGGCAGGATCCACCACATAACGCAAGCACTCAGGTCACTCCAAAGCAGGTACAAGTACGACTCTGTCATTGTCCATGCAGGTGTGAATGACATGAGACGTACCTCCCTGAACTACAAGACATGAGACATAGAGCAGCTCTCTGATCATGTAGCCCAGGCTGGTATAACCCTGACCTTGGGTAGCATCTTGCCCTCACCAAGAATGATGCCAGAGTATACAGACAAAATGATCGGTTTAAACAATTGTCTAAAGTATTGGTGTCATTCAATGGGGATCCAGTGTCTGTCAGCCTGGGATGACATGCCTGACAAGCCGCATTGCTTCGCTAGGGATGGCTTGCACCTGTCACACCTCCACTGACAACCCAAGGATACAAAATCTAGAGGTAATGCTACTCAATGCCAGATGTCTACACCTCAAGATGCACGCACTTGAGGCTCTCCTCAGTATGGAGAATATCGATGTCTGTGCAGTAACAGAAACCTGGTTCAAGGCTCCTGAGAGGACCCCAGCACTACCAGGTTATAACTCATACCATGCGTTTCACACACAAAACTCGGACCGAAGCACAAAAGGAGGGGTAGTATCTATATTCATCAAAGATACCTACACCTCCAGGTTAGTGGCACTGCACGAAGCATCAGAAACCATCCATGTGCAACTAACAGCGGGCGAAACTGCATTTCAGTTTGTAGCCTGCTACAGAACACCCTCCCTATTACAGGAACCCCACTTGACATTCCTGAGAACACTGGAGAATATCAAGGTCTCTCCTACAACTATGTTATTGGGTGACTTCAACTACCCAAACATTGACTGCAACAACTACTCATGCCCAACCACACTCGCCCAACGGTTCCTTGAAGTTATAAACTGTAATGCGATGGAACAACTGGTCACCACTCCCACAAGAGGGAACACCATATTGGACCTGGTCATCACCAACATGGGGACTCTATGTTCCACACCAGAGGTAAACCCCTCATTGGTAAGATTAGACCATTAACAAATTTCCATGGACATCCATATCCCGTCCCCACCCCCAGCCAAGGAAATCACTGTATAGAATTTCTCAAATGCCAACTTTGCACTTCTCAAGACTGAGGTGGAATCCTTCAAAGCCCACAGGCCAGAGGATAACAGGCCAATCTGCAGAATCCTTTAGAAATGCATTCTATGAGCACCTGCAGGAATGCATGGATCGTGCTATCCCAAATAAAACGAAGCCTCACTCCTCCAAAAACAGGAGACCTGTTTGGTGGACCCTGGCCATAAATAAGCTATACAACAGAAGGAGGAAGCTACTACATGACAGAGCAAAATCCCAAAAATGGAAGCCATCTCTGATCAGTATTAGCAAGAAACTTCAATACCTCATAAAATAATCAAAGGCCAGTTTCCAAAGGGAAATTGCCCTAGACACTAAAGATAATCACAAGTCCTCCTTTAGTTATGTCCATAATATGGGTGGAAACTCCCAGATATGCTCTGAATGGTTGCATAATGGTACAAAATCTACCAAAACTACAGACAGCCAACATCCTGGCAGACAGATTCAGCACAAACCTCTCCCCCCCTTCACCCACAAAGGAACAAATGCCTATCCCAACTGAATGTAACCTCCCTGACATCACAGATGCACAGGTGAAAGCTGCCCTCACCAAAGCAGAAAACACAGCAGCTATGGGACCGGACGGTATCCCAGGCTGTGTCTTACACAAGCTCCAAGAAGAACTGAACCCTCACATTAAGTCACTGTTCAAACTTAGCCTTACTACAGGACATGTACCCAAATAATGGCATACAGCTACAGTGGTTCCACTCCACAAAGGTGGTGCCACAACAGACCCTGGGAACTATCGCCCCATAAGCCTGACTAGTCTGGTCTGTACAGCTATGGAGCGTATTATCATGGAACTCATAAACAAAGACATTAGGAGCCTCCAGACACTGGACCCTACCCAATTTGGCTTTGTTAAGGGCAGATCTTGCCTCTTAAACCTAGTTGATTTCTTTGAAACAGTTACCAAAGTTATGGATGAGGGCAAGGTAGTCCACACAACCTACCTGGACCTCGCAAAAACGTTCAGCACAATACCCCACTCGGATATCATACATAAGCTTAACAGCTTAAATATCAACCCCTATATCACAAGATGGGTGGCAAACTGGCTCAGGGATAGAACCCACATTGTCAGAATCGCAGGTGCCATGTCCGATTACAAGCCAGTTACAAGTGGCATCCCACAGGGCTCAGTTCTGGGACCTCTCTGGTTCGGTATATACTTCACTGAGGTTCAGGCTAACACGGGGGCATTATGGCTGACAAGGTTCGCAGATGACTGCAAACTGGGGGCCATAATCGACTCTCCAGCTAACACAAGCATCCTCCAGAAGGGTCTCACAGAGATGGATGTTTGCTGCCAGAGCCACAAGCTCGAGCTACATGCTAAAAAGTGCATAGTCATCCCCTTTGTGAAAAACAAGGTGCACACAAGTTACCACATAAGTGGTAATCCATTAAGTACAGAAGTAGTAACTTGAGATTTGTGGACCAATGTAGATAGTAATCTCTCCTTTGATAATCACATTGCCAAAGTGGTTACAAACACCTTCTATATATGCCACCTTATCACGAACGGGTTCGCATCTACATCAAGTGAGGTCATTGTGCCCCTCTACTCATCAGTCATCAGCACCATACTTGAATACAATGGCCCTTTTGGGATGTACCTTACCCGACACCTGCAGCACCTGGAGAGACCCAAAAGTACCTCTTCAAGAGGTCATGGGCTACAAACAGATGTCATATGCAGCTCAACTAAGGAAACTCCAGCTCTACTCAGTTGCTTACCACCTACTCAAAGGCAATCTATGCCTGACATACAAAGCCATGTCAAAGCCCGAATTAATGGACATGCTCCACCTCAAAAATCCAAGTACCTTAGAGATACACGCTCCAGGGACTTAAACCTCAGCACAAAAATAAATAGGACATGCTGGAGGGACAGATTAATTTCCCAAAGGCTCCCCTCACTCTGGAATAGAATCCCAATTCATATTAGACATAGCCCCTCGCTGACCCTCTTCAAGCCAAATCTGGACACATGGATGGGAAATCGCAAATTCACCCCTGGGATCTCTTCTGTGTCCCTGCTAGACAGAGGCACAGTAGCCTAAATGTACATGGGCTATCTTGTGTGACCTACTATTCACTGGCACAGTGTAGTACTCTGACAGGGCTGCAAAAGCCAAACACACTCTGGCTAGGCTTGTACATACCCTAGGGCAGATAGCCTACTATTGACCTCTGAACCTATGCTTCTGCTCAGGATGCACAATATTTACTGTTGATACTGTTTGCAGGTCTTTATCATCTTTGCTTTCCCAGTTTCTATGAACAACTTAGGTATCTGTGGAACATGTTTGATCATGACAGGGTTCCACTATATTATATAAGTGCCTGTTGTCATGTAACTGTGTGCACAGGGTGGATTGCTGGATAGTGAGAGGTTCCTGGGTTAACACATGCAACTGCCAGATGTGTGGCCCACTGCTGTAGTCAGACATGGCCTAAGTGTGTGAGCATGCCCAGTTCAGGCTTTCCATGTTTTGTTGCCTGACATATGTCTCATTTATCCAAGTGTGTGAGCATGCCCAGTGTGACCTTTCAGTATGTTGCAATTTGAAGTCCACTACATTTGTGGATGTGTGTGAACATGACCTATATTAACATTTATACTGTGTGTGTTGGAAGTCAAGTTCTGTTATTACTGCAGGACTCACCTTTGTGTCATAACTCAACAGGGATTATGCTGTGCCTACAGGGTTTCCATGAGATACTTTGCATAGACTTATCAACATTCCTTCAGACTGGCTGAATAGTGCAATGCTGTCATGGTTTAGTGGTTCAGTACTTTAACTATGGTGCACAGTATCCTGGATTTGAGGCCCATCACTGCTTTATATTTCCATACTGAGCAGACCAGACTGCTTAAGGGCCAGTTAAGCAAATATGAGCATGTTGGCTTTTATTCTGCTATGCCCAACTTAGACCAGGCTTGTCAGACATTGCTGTATATTCACCAACTTTGCTGGAAATTGCCCAATATTACTCAACACTGACCACAGTTGTACTAGTTGGTGTGTCTATTCTGTTTGCATATACTACATGCTGGTAAATGCTGTTTAGCACTACCATAAATTGCTTGACACATGGCAATCATGCCTCAGGTGGTGCTGCAGGGCTGCCTATGTCGGATGCACATACTACACTCCCTGTCCATGTTTGAAGCAGGTAGTGTCAACTTAGGCATCCCTTTTACTATATGTGTGGGTCAGAGAGAGGTATCATTTCCAGGGTTCCTACTGAGCCAGTGTATGTGCTATGCGTTGCCTCTTTGCCAAGGCCAAAGCATACTGGGCACTCCTCCTTCTGCCTACTGGGGCAGGCTCAGGTTGTGCCTCCTCCGAGTCACGCTCTGCCTGTGATGACCTTGGCAATGGTGGGGGGCTGTTTGGGCCAGGCCTATGCTGGTTCTGCTGCAGCTGTTTTCGCAGGATCATATTATGTAGCATAGCACATACCATGACAATTTGGGTACATGTAGTTGGAGTGTACTGCAAGGCTCCACCAGATGTGTCCAGGCACCGGAACCATGACTTGAGCAGCCCAAACACACGCTCGATTACATTTCGTTTTTGTGCGTGTGCCTCATTATGGTGTTCCTGTTCAGGTGTGTGTGCATTTCTGATGGGTGTCATCAGCCACGGCTCCAGTGCATAGCCAGCATTCCCCACTAGGTGACCATGTGGGATGGCCTCATTGGCAAATATCTGGTACAGCTGCGTCAAATGCCAGATATGGGAATCATGGTAGCTTCCAGGGCAGCCAGCACACAAATTCAGTATTATGCCCTGGGCATCACACATGACCTGACAGTTGATGGAGGGGAAGCCCTTGCGGTTGAAGTAGACCCTACCCCGCTCACCGGCTGGTGCTTTGATGAATATGTGCATGCAGTCTATTGCACCCACTGCCTCAGGGTATTCCACTATTTGCTGGAAGAGACGCATATTGCTGGCCAATACCTCACAGGAATTGGGGAAATATACATGATCACTGACATGTGCTGACATGGCATGCAGAAAGTGGTGCAGTACCCTGGATGCTGATGCCTGTGATATCCCCATCATATCACCAGTTGGTCTCTGGAAGGTACCTGTTGCTAGTATTCGTAGGCCAACACATACCTTGGTTTCCACTGGAATGGGTTCCCCTCTGTTGGTTCTGTGTGTGAGGCGTGGCCTGCACAGCTCAACAATTTGCTGCATGAGGTCTCTGTCCACTCTACAGTGCTCCACTATCTCCAGCTCATGTACCCCCTGGTAGGTTACCCTGGGCCTGTACACTCTTCTCCGTCTCCTCACTGTGGGTTGGTTGGCAGCATTCCCATTGTCACCACCCTCAGCATGTTGCATATGTCAGTTTATGACAGCAATGGCAGCCCCTAACATTTCTTTGTCTCAGCTAAGCCTTTTCAGTATTCACTTCTCTTAGCTTACTGCAGAGCTGCAGTGTCTCTGAGCAATACATGGTGAAAAGTTGTTTGCAGAGTTTTAAGTGCTGGGCTGGGCTCGTTTACTGCCTGTGTAATTGCCTGATTTTGATTATTTCCACCTGCTAACTCTGCTGACTCTCCCTGGTTAACCTCCTACTGCTTGTTGTGCTTCCTTTTCCCTTTACATTTCCTCAGGGGGCAGCGCCGTGCACACTAGCGCAGACGCGCGTACACGTGCTAACATGCACGCACACAGGCTTAGATGGAGTTACACTAGCTAATTCATAGGTTCGTAGGTTCATAGGTTGGTACTAGGCTATCAGCCCTAGGGCCTATACAAGCCTAACCATAACAATTCCCTGGCTATTTCTTCCAACACTATTTACTTCCCTGGACCCCTGTCTAGCAGGGTGACTGACGTGATCCCCGGGGTGAATTTCCTTTCTCCCATCCATAATTCCTGCCTAAATGCACACACATGAGTGCAGAGGTGCTTACAAGACTTTAAACTGCCTTATACATGTTTACTCCGGCTTAGACGCATGCACTCATGCTTCCACACGCCCACACTGTCTTACTCGGGTTTACAGGCGCCCACACGCACACATACACGTTGCAAGCATTTTTACAAGAAACTTTGGTGATACCCACCATGTGCTCCTTCTATTTCTTGACTTTAGCTAGGAGACCTGATGACACACCTCTTCCAGTGATGAGCAACTGACAGCTAACACATGACACTCTGCTCCAATGAGATTATCTTCTTTCATACATACCCCCTCCTGATGTCACCTATATCCTACTCTGTTACTCCCCTTATCCTAGTCTTACACTCCACTGACTGTGCTCATTTGCTATGCAGACTTGGGATTCACTATCCTTATCCTCATTTGCATAGGATTGCCTACTAATGCTTGGTTACATCTCTTAGACTGGGTTCCCCCCTTAGCAACCCCTACTCGGTAGCCATGTTGTCTTCAGCCTGCCATTGCCTTGCATTGTACAACACAAATCCCCACAAAGTCCACATTTGTGGGTTTTCATTTTTATTTTTCTGATTTTTGGAGCGCAGCCCGTTTGCGCGACACTGCGCTATGCTTAAACATGGAAAATCGGGGAAAAAAATTAAATTACTTTTTTTTCATTTTGCATCGGGTAACATTGCCAATGGCCATATATTTGGCCATTGGCATGCTTCTTCGACTGGATGCAACCTTTATTTGGAGCTGTCATGGCTCCGTTTTGCTATTTGCAGAACGGTACTCAGTTATCAACTGAGTACATTTCTGCAGATAACACTACTCTTACTCGGACAGGATCAGGTTTTCTGGATCACAAATCTACCTCATTTGCATGCCTTTCAGTTGCAGTTGAGGTAATTTGCATGTCCTGGCCCTGTCCGTGTAAGAGCCGTTTTAGGAGCTCTCTTACACGCCCCTACAGGCTGTTCCTGGATCGCTCGTCGGACATGATGGCTGCATGGAGTCTTACTCTACTCTTAGACTCCGTGCAAGCCATCATGAATCTGGCCCTATATATTAAGCCTCCATGGCTTATCCATCCAAGACAACCCTCCTAATAACTTTTTAAATTTTCTACAAAAAAAATGTTTTTTTATATAATGTCTATACATATTAAAACTTAAATTTAAAAGTGTATTGCTATATATAGAAAACACACATCATTTCCTATAATATATACATTTATAAAATTTTAACTAAATATAAAAAATATATATTTATATTAATATTAATATTAGTTTTAAGTTGTTGATTTGCATAGTTTGTCATGTCGGGTGAGAATGGAGTCGCTGCACTGCATAATGGTGTTGCTTCACAGCACCTATATTCACAGCAGGATGATCCCGGTTTGGGTGTCACTCCAATTCCCTCCAAGGAAAATGCCCTAGAGAATTTAACTGTTTTAGTTAATTTATTGCTTGGGCGTGTGGAAGCCCTATCACAAAAGGTCAATGTAGATGCAAGGCTGAATTCCGGTCAGCTCCAGGCTAACACAGGAAGAGAAGTGAATAACCATCAAGCTTCTACCGGAATGATTAGGTCACAACAAGTGACGCCTAATGTTAACGGGGTGCATATGGAAGGAACGCATAGAAATTTTCATGGCGAGGGGTCGGAGACTCGACTGAGTAATAATTCGCATCAAGTACTATTAAATATGGGTTCCTCTATCCCTTCCATGGTGAACTATTTAAATAACAAGGATTTTTTTGTGAATTCGATTCTGGAGCAGACTGATTTCAATCCATATGGAAGGATGAGTACACTCACTGAAATGCTTAATGAATTTGATCGTAAGCTATTTAAGTGCCGAAAGCTACAACTTGAGTTTGCTTACCTTCAAGAGAGTATTTCTAGGAAGATTATACCTAAAAGGTTACGCCAATTGCGCTACCCAGTTAGACTTATTGAAAATTCAATGTTTCACCAGGAACTTATAGCCCTGTTTGATTGGCAAGGCTTTGAATTTTTGCTTTCCCTCATTAATTTCTACAATGTTGAAATTAGTAACTTGAAAGGTGAATTGGAATTGTTGGAACATTCAATATTTGCTGACACTGAGTTTCCTAAATATAAGTATGATTACACTAGAATTTTCACTAGCATTGAGGCTACTTTGAGTAAGCTGTTGGCCACCAAAAAAAGAAAGATTGACAGAGATTTGAAAGAATACGCTAATAAAAAAGCTTACCCCTCTCCCCCATTGGTTTCACAAGGCCAATTGAGCAATGAAGTATTCAACAATAGGGTTGCTCAAATGGATGCCATAGTTGACAATAATGATCTTGAACCCCCACCAGTTCGGCAAAATGAGCGGATTAGGAACAATAATAATAACAATGGGCAAGTTGATATTCAACAACAAACTGAGGGAGTGAATAACATCTTTGATGACAATCAGGGTTTTTGCAGGGTGGGCAACAGGAGAAACAACAACCAGAGCAACAAAAGGAACCAGGGGCAGAGGAGAAACTGGAGGAACCAGCGAAGGAGATGACAGAACAGCTAACAGAAGGACCACAAATCCTTCTTAGCCTACATGTTGACTTTAAAGTATATAACTATACAGTTCTGTCAATAGAACAATCTTTGATTGAGTTTTTTGCCAAGGGTCTGTCCTTTGTACCTGACAAAAGGGCCGACCTGGTTAAAACCATCATAGATCTTAAGCTTTTTGTGCGCAAGTTAAATCTAACTTACACAATGGGCACTAGTTCTACACTTTTGAACACATTGAGGGTATCTAGTGTGTTTAACCCCCCTTTGTATGGTGTTTTAAATGTTTTTGAAAAAAATGTGTGAAATTGATTTGAGATCAAGTTTGGATCCTATGACACATACACAAGTTACAAATTTAAATATTACTAAAAACGAAATGGAATGTATCCATCTTCTTAACCAATGTAAAGTTAGAGTGATGAAACCTGATAAGGGAGGGGGGCTAGTGTTTATGGATGAATATGAATATGAGACAAGAATGTTTAATTATCTTTATTCTGAGGTATATACTCAAGCTAGCTTAAATGAGGTTAATTCTGCATACAAGAGGATTAAGGGAGCCTTGGATGATTTGTTTTTAGAGGGAAGCATTGATATTGATACATACCAATATTTGTCAATGCCAGCCCCAAGAATCCCAACCATTTTTGGCTCACCCAAGTTACATAAAAATTTGGTGGACTCACCCTTTAGGCCAATTGTAGATGGAAGAGGTTCCATCATTTATGCTTGTGCTAAGTATGTAGACAACATTTTGAAACCATTAATCCAGGATGAACCGCAGATTTGTAGGGACTCTTGGAGTTTTTTGGAGAATATTAATCAGCTTGAATATTGTGATCACCATATATTTTTAGTTACTGATATTAAAGATTCATATACAGTCATCCCTCAGCATTTAGGGATAGAATGGACTAGAAATTTTATGTTATATAAAAAGGCTAATAATGCAAGTATTAATTTAGTTGAAACTTTATTAGACATTGTATTATCAAACAACTATTTAGTGTTTAAGGAGCAGTTTTTTCTCCAAAATATGGGTATTGCTATGGGGTCCCCATGGTGAGGCAGTTTTGCCAATAGCGTGATGGCTTATTGGGAATGGACTTTTCTGTTTAATAATTTAGTTTCAGGAACATGTAGTATAGTATACCGGATACCAAGACGATATGTGTCTAATTTGGAAAGGGCACATTGATCAGATAGCAAGTTTTATCCCTAGTATCACTGCCATGACATAGTTTCTTGAATTTACATACACCATCGGAGTGGACGAAATTAATTACCTTGATGTTAGAATTAGTAAAGATAGAATTAACAATAGATATAAATCCACAATATATAGGAAACCTACACATTCAAACGCATTTTTGCATTTTACAAGTAGCCATCCTTATCATCAGAAAAAGGCAGTGGTTAAGGGTCAATTTGTAAGGGCAGCAAGGATGGTGTCAGATTATTATGATTATTTGGACGAATGTGAAACAATAAAAACAATGTTTCTCAAAAGAGGGTATCCAGAAACATTAATTATTGATATTAGTCATGAAGCAAGCTCCAAAAGGAGCTCAGGATTTTTTAAGCCCCTTTTAGCGTGTGGAACTACAAACAGTGAAGAAATAAGGGCTAAAGTAGATACTAGTAATATGAGTGGTAGAAATAGGAATCTAAGCATTAACATTTTGTTTACATAAAGCTTAGATTATAAGAAAATTAAAGACATTAGCACCAAAAACTGGGCTATAATTTTAGAAGACCACACATTAAGTAAAGCTATTGGTTTACAACCAAATTTTACATATAGAAGAGGTTCTAATTTGAAGAATCTTTTGGAGATGAGCAAGAAATATGCTAAAGCTGCAGGCATGAGAAAATGTGGCATGTGTCCGCAATGCAAATATGCCACAGTAAGGGATAAAGTAAAGATTAGTGGGAGAGATTATTATTTAAAAGATAGGTATAATTGTGAATCAAAAGGTGTTGTCTATGCTGCCATGTGTGAAGTATGCCCCTCTTATTATATTGGAAAAACCGAGAGAAGGTTAAGACAAAGAATTTATGAGCACCAGTATGCCATGAGTAAAGGGGATAATACTAACGCACTAGCCAAACACATTCTTGAGTACCCAGCCCATAGGTTTACGTTTGTAGTTTTACAACAAGTTAAAAATGATGTTGGGGGGGGAGGGCATGGCAACTTTATTTAGAAGAACAAGAAGTCTTATGGCAAATAAAAACATTAGCCCACATTCCTCCAGGTCTAAATGAATACGCCTCCATCAAATGTATTTTAAAACTTAAAGCACTGCATAGATAATAATTACATAATAAAATAAATATAGATAGACAAGAATTCCCTTAACGTATAGTAGGTTTCAAAGCCATGTGCATTTTTATTAATTCTTGGAGTTCATATAGGGCTAGTTATGCATGTGAACCACATATGTTTTTTCATATAGGGTGAAACTCTTGAGTTATAGTGTTGTAGCTTTTTGTGTAAAAAAAATAATGTAAAACTAATTAATAATTAAAAATTAATATGAAGCAGCCATGTATGCGTACGGCTAGCTACACTGATGTTTATAATATGTTGATATTTTGTTTATATTATTGTTTAGTATAGCCCTATGAGCATAAATAAGAAGTTTAGGTACAGTTATAGCTATTATTATTATATTTAATTTTTAATTCTTATTTTTTACTTTTGCTTTTTGCATTAAATGTCGACATATTGCACAATATTATTGTTTATCATATATTATATATTTAATATAAATATATATTTTTTATATTTAGTTAAAAATTTATAAATGTATATATTATAGGAAATGATGTATGCTTTCTATATATAACAATACATTTTTAAATTTAAGTTTTAATATGTATAAACATTATATAAAAAAAATGTTTTTGCAGAAAATTTAAAAAGTTATTAGGAGGGCTGTCTTGGCTGGATAAGCCATGGACCCTTAATATATAATTAATTGAATAAGTGTTTTAGTAATTATTTAATTACACATTTAATAATTCATTTATGATATATATATATATATATATATATATATATATATATATATATATATATATATATATGAGGCTTTACTTAGTAAAATTTGTCTGAAGAAGTTGGGGTATTGGCCCCTTCGAAAGCACTTACAATAAAAGTTTGGTTTTATAAGTGGCTCGTGTAAGTGTCGGTACTTCGATAATCGCTCTTTTTGCTTTTTACAAGTTTTAAGTTGTTGATTTGCATAATCAATCCATATGTTACCAGATGGATAGCAAACTGGCTCACTGATAGAACTCACATAGTCAAAATAGGGAAAGCCGCCTCAAACAGTAGACCCATAACAAACGACGTACCTCAGGGTTCGGTCTTGCGGCCTCTGTTATTTGGGATATACTTTTCTGAGGTGCAGACCAAAACCAGTTGGCTATGGCTGAACAAGTTTGCAGATGACTGCAAGCTGGGTGCCGTCATCAACTCCCTAGTGATGTGGACATCCTCTAAGAGGGTCTCACTCAGACAAATGACTGGTGCCAGAAACATGGCCTCAAGATGAATACCAAAAAATGCATCATCATCCCCTTTGGGGAAAGTGACATCAAAAACACAAAATCCAAACCAGCAGCCTGTGGCAAGCAGACAAAATGTAATATCGCGCTAATAAGCACATACAAAAAAGAGAACGACAAGAAAACCGATTCTGGCTTAAGTAACGAACAGCCTTCTTCAGTGCATATGATTAGTAAATAGAACATCCCCTTTCTTATATAGTCAGCAATTAAAGCCCAATTAGTACAATTATTATACCATTTAAAGGTGCTCATTCAATCTAGGAGAAAATAAACCCCCCAACTTGATAATCCATTTTTTCTCCATAGTATTAAGAATATGATGCCAACCAATACTATTAGATTTATTACCCTTAATACGATCAATGATAGTAAAATAAAAAGACACATTTGCATGTGAAACAGTATGTTTATAGAGGGCATTAGTCATTCTTTGTTGTCTAATGTCGCTGAAATGCTCCATAATCCTAAATTTGACCGGACGTGATGTTTGGCCAATATAAAAAGCGAAGCAACTACAGGTAACTAAGTAGATGACCCAATCCATTTGACAATTGGCAAAAAAGAAATAGTGTAAACCTGACTGGTATTTTTGCTACTAAAATATTTGGTTTTAGAACTTCTGGGACAATGTACACAATGGCCACAGGGAAAGCAACCAACTAAATGGTCCCCAAAGAGAATAGATTGAACTTGTGGAACCGGCTGGTTGCGTCCATGTTTATAATGACTCAAGATCGAACCAAGGTTTCTGCCCTTCCTATAGAAAAAATAACATCTGTTATTTAGGATTTCGGAAAGTCTATTGTCTGCCAGGAGAATATTCCAGTGTCGTTGGACACTGTTAGTTAGAGCAGCAGTGTTCCTACCATAAATAGTCACAAAACGGATAGGTGACTCTTGTTTCTGAGGCGTAACTTTATATTCAAGGAGAGAATCCCTATTAATGGGATCCGCCATATTCCTAGCATGCAATATATGTCCCAACTTATAACCCCTATTCAGAAAATGGGAGGTAAGATCGTCCCTGAACGTATCATATGAAGCATCCTCTGAACATATGCGTTTCATTCTCATATATTGAGACTTTGGAATATTCTTACAGATGTCTGGAGAATGATAGCTGGTGGCATGGAGAAACAAATTGTACTCAGGATATTTACGGTGAACTTCAGAACTTATCCACCTAGTAACCAATACATCCAGAAATGTAATGCAATCCTTACTGTAGTTCACCATAAATTGTATCCCCCCACTTATTTTCATTTAAATAGTTGACAAATTCTTGTAGGTACTCAGAATCTGGTCTCCATACCAGCCAGCAATCATCCAAGTATCTCTTCCATGTGTTCATGTCCTCCAAAAATATATTGTGAGAATTATCATAAATAATGTGTTCTTCAATATATGCCATAAACAGGTCGGCATATATCGGCGTAAAAGAGGCCTCCATAGCCGTACCCTGAATTTGACAATAGCATGCATCATGATACAAAAATACATTTTTGGCAAGGACATGTTCAGCTAGCCCTAAAATGAATGTGTGACATCCCCACAAATGATCACATTAATAACAACATCCTATGCACTCAATCAGTCATGAGGGATTTGAGCACCCAGGTTGATAGCAACCTGACTTTTGACCACCATGTTGCTTCCGTGGTATGGAAAGCCTTCGACATGGCCCACCTCATAAGTAAGAGTAGCTCATCCAGGAACAAGGAGGTCATAACATTCCTGTATTCTTCCCTTATAAGACCCAATATTGGGTACAAAGCACCTTTCAGCATGTATCTCGCAAAGTACACGCAGCTGGAGTGACCATAGTGGTTCCTCACCAGGAATATCCAGGGCCTCAAATATCTACCCTACACAGATAGGCTAAAAGCCTTATCCCTCTACTCAGTTTCATACAGACTCCTTAGAGGTGACCTCTGTCTGGTATACAAGGTAATCATTGACTCCACCTTGATGGGACTGCTGCATATCTCCAAGTCAAGCTCCACTCAAGTAACCCACACTCGTGGCCTTAATCTGGTCTGTGACATCAACAGGACTTGTTGGTGGGACAGATTTGTGTCCCAGAGACCCCACCCATCTATGGAATAGACTCCCTCTCCACGTCAAGCAGAGTACCTCTTTACTCCTTTTTAAGTGCAACCTGGATAACTGGACGGGAAACAGAAAATATACCCCTGGGATTCCACCCATGTCCCTGCTGGACAGGGGCATTGGGTGCTGATTTGTCAAACATGGGGTAAACTCTTGGCTAGGCTTATAAGGGCCTCAGGACCAACAGCCAAGTAACTTCCTATGATCCTATTATCCTATGATGTCCTTACATTCACTGCTGCAGTATTCTTAACATAGGTGATTCCCTGCCATGGAAGCCCGATGTCTGGCCAGTCTACCAAAGACTACTATTGCTTTAAGGTATGCTGAATGTCACCCAAATGCTCCTTGTGTAGCATAGGGCAGAAAGGTGATGTTCAGGCCTACCATTACCGGAACTTCTTTGCTGCCATTCGGAGCATATCTTTTCGCCATCGGTCTGCTTACCTGTGTCTGTTTTCTGCCAGTGACTACCTACGCTTGTTTGCTGATTTCCACAAGTTGCAGATAAGTCTCCATTGGTGTTTTTGTTTTTCTTGCTTTTTTGTGCTTCTTGAAGTTAATGTCATCCAGGAAAGGTAAATGCCAGTGTGAGAGACAGATTCCCCATAAAGACTGCCACAATAAGTGTGTTTTTTGCCTAGGAGCTTCACATGACCCTACATCTTGTTCAATTTGTCAGGCGTTTGTCCCGAATACCCTTCGCAGTCGGCTTTCTTCCCTTTCCTTGTATCTTGAGGACCAGCATCTTAAGGTTCTCACTAAGGATACAATGGAAGGGATCCCCCACCTCAAAGGTCAGCTGTAAGATAAGAAGGTAAAAAAGGTATGACCGGAATCTTCTGCTGTTCAGCCTCTGCTAGATGTTTCCCCCAAGGTCATAACAAACCCGGAGGCTCGCCTGGCTGTGTTGTCCGATTTGTCTGCTGCGACCATGATGGAGGTTGGTGAGGATCTGGCTGGCTGCATGTCCAAAGAGGTTTTACAGGTGTCCATCTTGGACATTCAGGGGGAATCACTGTTGATTTTTTCTGAGGAGTATAGGGGAGTTCCGCAGATTTTTGTTGGGGAAGAAGTTTCTACTACGGTTATCGACTACCATCCTGGGTCTGAGCCTTCTCAAAAGAATATTTGTGGTCACCACGCACGGTAGAAGTAAAAAAATTCTGTAAGGAAGTGCAAAGGAAAGCAAATGGTACAGGACAGTATAAGCTCCTTTACACTCCCTTACATAAGTTTAACTTCTACTGCGTCACCATCCCTTACAGAAGTTTAACTTCGACTGCGTCACCATCCCTTACAGAAGTTTAACTTCGACTGTGTCACCACGCACATTCCTTTTTTTATATTCCTGCCGTGCTGCTTGCTGCATTATCCACCCCCTCAGTCTGCAACAATTTGCAGAAGGTTTGTGTGTGTGAGATATTTTTTTCAGAAGTCCATTTTTTCAGAAATAAATAGGAGGGTATGTTTTAGTTCTCTTGCATCTGCTACATATTCAGCTAATCATAGCTCTTAATGAATGTGGTACAGATACAGAAATAGGGGGCATTTAAAATATTTGTACTATAAAACTGACAAAATAAGAGAACGTGAATTAGAAAGGAAGAAAAAAATTGGGGGAGGTGGATGAATGAAAGACCAAGGAAAAAGCATGATTAACTTCCTGGGTATCAGATGACAGTTTTGCCCACTGTCTGTCTTTCCTTTTATACATAATAGGTGGCGGAGGTGAAGTAGACTGGCTGTTGCTATCTCTGTGTCTTCTCTGGATGGCTCACAGAGACTTTCTATGTCTCTTTTTCCCTTTCTCTGTCTGGACTTTCTTTTGTAGAATTGTCTTTCTTGTCTGGATCCAAGATATCTGCTTCCTTGGACTGCTGTTTAGCAGGATTTTGCCAGACTAGAAAGATAATTAGTTTTGTAAGCATGTTACCCTTAGCAGACAAGGAATAATCACTGCCCCCATCTGTAATATCACTGGTCTAGGTGATGGACAGTGGCGCTGATTGACTGACTGGAGGCTGGTTCACCTTAAGAATGACTAGTCAATCCCAGCAAGTAACCCTGCTGTGGTACATTATCCACGCCATCAGCCTGCAACAGTCTGCAGAAGGTGTGTGTGCGTGTGTGTGTGTGGGGGGGGGGGGGATGTCGCACTGTGACAGGGGAGCACTCATTGCCTGACGTAATTCTGGAAAGGTCTTTACTCATTATCCTAAACTGTGTATCTCATTTCCGTCATATTTGATGCTGAACAAATTACCAGATTAATTTGTTTTATTTTATAATTATACATACACAGAGATTTTGTGTTTTTCCTTTTGGAGGTGGCAACACTCCAGAGTTTGCACATGTGCCGGAGTCTCACTTCCATTTCACTTTTCAGTTTCACTCTGAACTTGCACTACCACGCCTAAAGAATTTTTACTTCAAAACTTAAACATGTTTCTTCTGCTCCTAGGGATCCAAAAAGTGAGTGGCAGGCCTTCACATGGGCTTTTTACTGCTTTAATGTCCTTAAAGCCTCCTCACGGTATTTTGGTTCCTGCTCCTCCTTGGTCTTCTACATCCCTTAAAAGGCCTAGAGAACAGGTTTCTTCTGAGGAAGTCAGATTCTGATGATAAATGCCTGTCATATTCTGCTCATATTCCTTCTTCTTTGGATTACAGGTCAGAGGAGGAGGACTCTATTAGTCCTGATATTCCTTTTGAGGAAATGTCTTTTTTGGGGACACTCTCGAAGATAATGGATTTTTTTTAAGTGGGATTGTGCTCAGGTCTCTGACATCCATAAGAGGTATTATGACTTGCTGCAGCTGGAATCTTCTAAACCTGCGGCTGTTCCTCCTGTTTTGGCTGCTTTGATGGAGACTTTTTCCAGTGCCTCTCATGTACCCGATTCTCTGTCCCCCACACCCAAGAGGCCTGATGGGTGTTATAGGGTGCTTGAGGATTGTTATTTTCTATATAAATGTCCTACTGCTGACCCCTCTGTGGTGTATGTAGCCTCTGATAAGTCATCTCAGGTACTTCCTTTGCCCAAGTTATTGCTTCTGACAAGGACAGCAGAGCTCTGGAAAGGCTGGGTAAGAAGGTTTACACTTCTGCTACCCTAGCTTTTAGGGCTATTAATTATCAGACCCATATGTCTAGGTATGTGTTGGCTCTTCTTTCTCAGGCCTGTCAATTTATTTCTGATTTTCAAGACTCTGAGAGTAAAATGTCTGTTCTTGCCTTGCTGGGAACATCCTCTCAAGTCATTTGTCATTTTATTAAATGTAGTTATGAGGTAGTGGCTGCCTCTTCTAGGGTGCTGTTTCTGGTTCAGTGATGAGGAGATACTCTTGGCTTAAGCGTCAACCTCTACCTGATGATATTAAAGTTAAGTTAATGGATGGTCCTCTAGAGTCTAAATCTTTTTGGGGGGAAGCAACTGCTGGTTTGTTTAAGTCCCTTCAGGATACAGGTAACGCCTTACAGGAGCTTAAATATGTGTTTGTTTCTTGTGTGCCTAAATTTCAGAGAAACTACCATTTTCAGCCTGCCTATGTTCTTAGGCAATCCCTCCCTCCTACTAAAGGCAAGAAGAGTGGCAAACAGGCTCCTCCTGCTAAGGCTACTCAGTTTTCAGGGATTCCAAAACCTTCCTTTCCAGACAAACCAGGTGTTGTATGACTATCTGTCCCTTCCCAGCCACATTCCTCTTTCTCTTCGTGTTTGGCTTCAGATCACTCAGGATTCTTTGGTTCTGTCAGTCATTTGTCAGGGGTAATTCATGGTGTGTAAATCCCACTCTCCTTTTATGGGTATTCCTCAGCCTCTCGGGAACAACTTCCCTTTTTCTTAGAGGTTCTTCAAAATTTCTTGACTCGGGATACTATTCAAGAGGTGCCTGTGTCCCAAAGGGGGAAGGGTTCTGCTCAAGACTGTTTCTAGTGTCCAGAAATGTGGACATTTGAAGACTTATTTGAGACTGCTGTCATCTAAACACTAAAGTGCCTTCCTTTCGGATGTTGTCCCTTCAGATTCTGGTTCTTCTTTTGCTCCCTCAGGCCTATAAGGTATTTCTGGATCTCAAGGATGCTTATTTCCATATTTTGATCCATCCTGTTTTCAGGAAGTTTTTGCATTTCTCTGTTGTTTCCTGGCATTTTCAGTTCTCTGCTTTGCCCTTTGGCCTTTCAACTGGCCTTTCAACTGGCGTAAGGGTGTTCACCAAACCTTGCTCCTGTGATTTTTTTTGCAGGCTTCAACAGCTTAGACAACCTGTTGATTCAGGTGTCCTCTCCAAGGATCCTTTTGCAAAATCTTCATTTTCCCATTTATTTCCCTTCTTCAGGGCCTGGAGTTTACACAGGGTTGCCAGATTTCCAGACACCCAGGTAGGGACAAAAAAAAAAAGAAGGTCTCTCATGGCAAGTGAAGACCAAAAAAAAAAAAAAGGGGGGGGGGGGTCTTCGGCAACTGCAGACCAAAAAAAAAAAAAAGGTCTTTATTGCGGAACACAAGAAGCTCCGTGTTTAGCAATTTTTGATTGGCCCGTATGGAGGCTGGCCGGGATTTAAACCGGCAGGGCGGGACTTGGGATCAGGCTGCTGATCTCGGGACAGTCCCGCCCAAATAGGGACATCTGGCAACCCTGAGTTTACAATAAATTTCAAAAATTCTTCTCTGACACCTTCTCAAGATTATGTTTTTCTGAGTTGCAGGATTCAGTGTGTGCCAATGTTTGCATCAATGCCTCTTCCAGAGGCCTTAACTCTCATTTCTTTTTTCACTCCCATCTTCCTCAGCTTCCATTACCACCAGGGAGTTTCTGAGAGCTGTGGGCTTCATGGCATCCACCACTCTGATGTTCCCTCTGGCCAAACTTCACATGAGAAAGTTTCAGTGGTTTCTGATATCACTGTTGCTTCAACATGCACATCCTCTAGATGTTCTAGTTCCTCTTCTTCTTTCTTGTTTCAGACAGGAACATCACTGGTGGTTCAGCCATTGTCCCTGAATTCAGGGATCCTTTTTCATTGCCTTCTTCCCTCTCAGGAGCTGTTCACAGATGCTTCAGACATGGGATAGGGGCAACATTTGTTTTCCTAAAGGTACAGGTGGTGTGGTCGCCTGTTCAGCAGAAAGAGCACATCAATGTCAAAGAGATGAGGGCTCTTATGCTGGCTCTTCAGGCCCTTCATCCTCTTTTCTCTCCAGGGTCTCTCAAGGTACTTACAGATAATACCACAGTGATGTGGTATATCAACAAATAGGGAGGAATAAGATCTTACCTTCTTTGCCTGTTGGCACTTCTGGTGTTGGATCTTGCTGTCAAGTATCAAGTCAATCTTTAGGCAGTTTATATCACTTCAGATCAGAACATTGTGGCAGACATTCTGAGCAGGTCTTTAACTAGTCCCATGAATGGATGCATTACAGGGATGTGTTTCTGGACATTATCCATTAGTGGGGTACTCCTCAAATGGATATTTTTGCCTCCCCTCTGAACACGCAACTTCCTTTGTGCTAGAGTCCCAGGTCCTCTGGTGTGGAAGGTGGTCGCCCTCTCATTTTCTTGGAAGGGGATGTTTCTTTACGCATTCCCTCCCCTTCCTCTCATTCTGAAAGCCTTGTTCAAAATTCAACAAGATGTTCCCAAAATCTTGTTGATGAATCCCTTTTGACCACAACAGCACTGGTTCCCTCTATTTCTGCACGTAGCCAGGGGCAATCATCACAAGTCACTTCAGAGGATGGATCTAATCATACAAGCCAAGGGATCTCTCATCCATCCCCACTTGTCCATGCTTCAACTGACATTGTGGGTGATAGGATTTTGATTCCTCATAGACACTTTTTCTCAGAGGACATGCTGCAAGTCCTGCAGGAGGCTAGGAAACCTACTACTAGGAAATCCTACTTATCAAATGGAAAAGGTTTTCTATTTGGTGTCTCTCTCGTAACCTGGGCCCACTTACTGTGGATGTTCCTTTGGTTCTCTCTTATTTGTGTGAGTTGTTCAATGCTGGTTTGGCCTGTTCTTCTATTAAAGTCCACTGATTGGCTATCTCTGCTTGAGTGCTTTTTCTTCTCCTTTAGCTTCCAGACTTGAGGTGAAACAATTTCTTAAAAGCATCCTTAATATTAGACCTCACAGGAGGCCTCTTAATCCTCCTTGGGGTCTTAATTTTGTTTCGTAAAAATTGACTCAGGCTCTTCTTGAACCTGCTGCTTTGGCTTCCTTGCAACATTGTTCCCAGAAGACTGTTCTTTTGTTGGCTGTTACTTCTGCAAGACAGATGTCTGAGTTGCAGGCCCTTATGGCTTGTTCTCCTTTTTTATCTTTCATGAGGGCAGGTGTCCTTGTGCACTAACCCTTCTGTTATGCCTAAGGGGGTTAATAAGCAATCCCTTAATGAGTCTATTAATCTGCCTACTGTTTTCCCCTCTCCACAATCTGACAGTGAGAAGGTGCCGCATACTTTGGACATGCATAGGTAACTTGGGGTCTATTTGGATAAGACTAAGGCAATTAGAAAATACAATCAGGCATTTGTTTGTTTGTTTGTTTTTAATCCTAGAGCTTTGGAACTTGCTGTGTCCAATCAAACTATTTCTTCTTGGATTTCTAAGGCTATTTCCTTTTGTTACACCTCCATGGCAAGAGTCTTCCTTCTTCAGTTAAGGCTCATTCTACTAGAGCTGTGGCTTCCTCTGGTGCTCTTTTCAAGGGCTTAGACACTTATTCTTGAATAACTACCTGGACTTCTGTGCCTTCCTTTATTAAGCACTACAAGTTGGATGCTATCTCTAGAGCTAGGGATGGTTTTGCTAGTGCAGTTCTTCCTGGCTTTTTAGGAGTCTCTTCTGCTCCTTCCCCCTCCCAAGCTTTTTCTTGAGCTTTGGCACTCTCCCATATGTTAAGAAAACTGCAGCAGTAAATGTAAGGACATAGTGCAGCTGTGTAAAATCTGACCATAACGGGAGATGTCCTTGCATTCACTGCTGCAGTATACACTCCCTCCCTTCAGCCCCTAGTCTTTCGCCTTCTCGGATGTACATATTACATCTTGGGTTCCTTGGACTGGTATTCCTACTGGGGCAATCAGTTCTGATTATGGTAGGCCTGAATATCACCTTTAAGCCCTATGCTACGCAAGAAGCATTTGGGTGATGTTCGGCATACCTTAAAACAACAGTAGTCTTTGGTAGACTGGCCAGACGTCGAGCTTCCTTGGCAGGGAAGTCTCATGTTAAGAATACTGCAGCAGTGAAGGCAAGGACACCTACTGTTATGGTAAGATTTTACACAACTGTACATTCACAAATCTAACAAGACAGCTTAAAATAAATATCAGGTTAAGCACATGAATTTCAACAACGTACACACAAGGGTAACACACAAATATGATAAGAACAATGATGTACTGCAAGCAGTAGGTAGCAACTCGTGTGCACATGGCCTGCATCTGTATAATGGATACAGTGTACACTGGTTACAATGTAATACACAAGTATAATAAGAATAACAATGTACTGCAAGCAGTAGGCAGCAACTTGTGTGCACATGGCCTGCACCTGTATAATGGTTACAATGTACACTAGTACAATGTAACACACAAGTATAATAAGAACAAGGATGTACTGCAAGCAGTAGGTAGCAACTTGTGTGCACATGGCCTGCATCTGTATAACTGTCATAGCGATGGCACAAGTTGACCTTATAAATAAATTATACATGAAAATGGACAATAATTGCAACAAATGCAAACATTTCAACAAAATATTTTACATAACTACAAAGGAGGAAGGGAGGTGAACAACCTGGTCCCACATCAATGAAGACAAAAATAAAACAGGACAAAAAGTTAATGTTACACATTGCAAATGCATGTGTGCACCACATAGGGTGCTTTCGAAGCCGACCCAAAATATATTTAAGCAAACAACGGCAAATGTATGTCACATGGGCACATTGCATTGCTGACATCATTAAAAATGGGTATGTATTAATCACACATACAAAGTATTGCACAATCATGTAATATCAACAGGCATAGATAAGCAAGCTAAGAATTTCCATCACATGCACATGCACTATATTGCCAATGTGGAATAAACAGCTGCAGCTACATGTCACACTCCCTTCTCATTACTGAGCACAGGACAGTCCTGTGAGCCTCATTACACCACATCAGTGATACATCAGTGAATAAACAGCTGCAGCTATGTGTCACAATCCCGCCTCATTACTCAGCAGTGGACAGTCCTGTGTGCCTCATTACTGCACATAAGTGATAAGTCAGTGAATAAACAGCTGCAGCTACATGTCACAATCCCTCTTCATTACTGAGCAGAGGACAGTCCTGTGAGCCTCACTATAATACATCAGTGATATGGCAGGGAATAAACAGCTGCAGCTACCTGTCACAATCTCTTCTCATTACTGAGCAGAGGACAGCCCTGTGAGCCTCATTACACCACATCAGTGATAAGTCAATGAATAAACAGCTGCAGCTATATGTCACAATTCCACCTCATTACTGAGCAGAAGACAGTCCTGTGAGCCTCATTACAGCACATCAGGGATATGTCAGTGAATAAACAGCTGCAGCAACGTGTCACAATCCCTCACATCAGTGATACATCAGTGAATAAACAGCTGTAGCTACGTGTCACAATCCTGACTCATTACTGAGCAGAGGACAGTCCTGTGAGCCTCATTACAGCACCTCATTAATATGTCAGTAAATAAACAGCTGCAGCTACGTGTCACAATCCCTTCCCATTACTGATCAGAGGACAGTCCTGTGTGCCATTGCTGCACATCAGTGATAAGTCAGTGAATAAACAGCTGCAGCTATGTGTCACAATCCTGCCTCATTACTGAGGAGAGGACAGTCCTGTGTGCCCCATTACTGCACATAAGTGATACATCAGTGAATAAACAGCTGCAGCTACATGTCACAATCCCGCCTCATTACTGAGCAGAGGACAGTCCTGTGAGCATCAGTAGAGCATATCAAGTGATACATCAGTGAATAAACATCTGCAGCTACATGTCACAATCCTGCCTCATTACTGACCAAAGGACAGTCCTGTGAGCCTCATTACAGCATATCAGGGATATGTCAGTGAATAAACAGCTGCAGCAATGTGTCACAATCCCTCACATCAGTGATACATCTGTGAATAAACAGCTCCAGCTATGTGTCACAATCCTGACTCATTACTGAGCAGAAGACAGTCATGTGAGCATCATTACAGCACATCTGTGATAAGGCAGTGAATAAACAGCTGCAGCTATGTGTCACAATCCTGCCTCATTACTGAGCAGAGGACAGTCCTCTGAGCATCATTACACCACATCAGTGATAAGTCAGTGACTAAACAGTTGCAGCTACGTGTCACAATCTCTTTTCATTACTGAGCAGAGGACAGTCCTGTGAGCCTCATTACAGCATGCCACTGATACGTCAGTGAATAAACAGCTGCAGCTATGTGTCACAATCCCTTCTCATTACTGAGCAGAGGACAGTCCTCTGAGCCTCATTACAGCACATTAGTGATTCGTCAATGAATAAACAGCTGCAGCTACATGTCACAATCCCACCTCATTACTGAGCAGAGGACAGTCATGCGAGCATTATTACAGCACATCTGTGATAAGTCAGTGAATAAACAGCTGCAGCTATGTGTCACAACCCCGCCTCATTACTGAGGAGAGGACAGTCCTGTGTGCCTCATTACTGCACATAAGTGATAGGTCAGTGAATAAACCGCTGCAGCTACATGTCACAATCCCGCCTCATTACTGAGCAGAGAACAGTCCTGTGAGCATCAGTAGAGCATATCAAGTGATACGTCAGTGAATAAACAGCTGCAGCTACATGTCACAATCCTGCCTCATTACTGAGCAGAGGACAGTCCTGTGAGCCTCATTACAGCATGTCACTGATACGTCAATGAATAAACAGCTGCAGCTAAATGTCACTATCCCTTCTCATTACTGAGCAGAGGACAGTCCTGTGAGCCTCATTACAGCACATTGGTGATACGTTAGTGAATAAACAGCTGCAGCTACATGTCACAATCCCTTCTCATTACTGAGCAGAGGACAGTCCTGTGAGCCTCATTACTAACAACAGTAAAACATCAGTGAATAAATAGCTGCAGCTACATGTCGATATCCTGCCTCATTACTGAGCAGAGAACAGTCCTGTGAGCCTCATTACTGCACAACAGTGATACATCAGTGAACAAACAGCTGCAGCTACATGTTACAATCATGCCTCATTACTGATCAAAGGCAGTCCAGTGAGCGTCGTTACACCAAATCAGTGATACGTCAGTGAATAAACAGCTGCAGCTACATGTCACAATCCCACCTCTTTACTAAGCAGTGGACAGTCCTGTGAGCCTCATTACAGCACGTCGGCAATACGTTAGTGAATAAACAGCTGCAGCTGTATGTCACAATCCCTTCCCATTACTGAGCAGAGGACAGTCCTGTGAGCCTCATTAGAGCATATCAAGTGATACGTCAGTGAATAAACCGCTGCAGCTACGTGTCACAATCCCAGCTCATTACTGTGCAGAGGACAGTCCTGTGAGCATCATTACTGCACATCAGTGATACTTCAGTGAATGAACAGCTGCAGCAACATGTCACAATCCCGCCTCATTACTAAGCAGAGGACAGTCCTGTGAGCCTCATTACTGCACAACAGTGATACGTCAGTGAATAAATAGCTGCAGCTACTTGTCACAATCCCTTCTCATTACTCACTAAAGGACAGTCCTGTGAGCCTCACTATAGCACATCAATGATACATCAGTGAATAAACAGCTGCAGCTACATGTCACAATCCCGCCTCATGCTGAGCAGAGAAAAGTCCTGTGAGCCTCATTACTGCACAAAAGTGATACGTAAGTGAATAAATAGCTGCAGCTACGTGTCACAATCCCTCACATCAGTGATACATAAGTGAATGAACAGCTGCAGCAACATGTCACAATTCCGCCTCATTACTGAGCAGAGGACAGTCCTGTGAGCCTCAATACAGCACATCTGTGAAACATCAGTGAATAAACAGCTGCAGCTACATGTCACAATCCCTTCTCATTACTCACCAAAGGACAGTCCTGTGAGCCTCACTATAGCTCATCAGTGATACATCAGTGAACAAACAGCTACAGCTACATGTTACAATCCTGCCTCATTACTGAGCAGAGGGCAGTCCTGTGAGCCTCATTACTGCACAACAGTGATACGTCAGTGAATAAACAGCTGCAGCTACGTGTCACAATCCTGTCTCATTACTGAGCAGAGGACAGTCCTGTGAGCCTCATTACTGCACAACAGTGATACGTCAGTGAATAAACAGCTGCAGCTACGTGTCACAATCCTGTCTCATTACTGAGCAGAGGACAGTCCTGTGAGCCTCATTACTGCACAACAGTGATACATCAGTGAATAAATAGCTGCAGCTACATGTCACATCCCGCCTCATTACTGAGCAGAGAACAGTCGTGTGAGCCTCATTACTGCACAACAGTGATACATCAGTGAATAAATAGCTGCAGCTACATGTCACAATCCTGCCTCATTACTGAGCAGAGGACAGTCCTGTGAGCCTCATTACTGCACAACAGTGATACGTCAGTGAATAAATAGCTGCAGCTACATGTCACATCCCGCCTCATTACTGAGCAGAGAACAGTCCTGTGAGCCTCATTACTGCACAACAGTGATACATCAGTGAAAAAACAGCTGCAGCTACATGTCACAACCCTGCCTCATTACTGAGCGAAGGACAGTCCTGTGAGCGTAGTTACACCACATCAGTGACACGTCAATGGATAAACACCTGTGGCGGCTTGTCACAATCCCTTCTCATTACTGAGCAGAGGACAGTCCTGTGAGCATTGTTAAACCACATCAGTGATACGTCAGTGAATAAACAGCTGCAGCTACATGTCACAATCCCGCCTCATTACTGAGCAAAGGACAGTCCTGTGAGCCTCACTATAGCACATCTGTGATAAGGCAGTGAATAAACAGCTGTAGCTACATGTCATAATCCCTTCTCATTACTGAACAGAGGACAGTCCTGTGATACTCACAATGGCACATTAGTGATACTTCAGTGAATAAACAGCTGCAGCTATGTGTCACAATCCCAGCTCATTACTGAGCAGAGAACAGTACTGTGAGCCTCATTACTGCACAACAGTGATACGTCAGTGAATAAATAGCTGCAGCTACATGTCACAATCTCTCAAGTCAGTGATACATCAGTGAATAAACAGCTGCAGCTACTTGTCACAATCCCTTCTCATTACTCACTAAAGGACAGTCCTGTGAGCCTCACTATAGCACATCAATGATACATCAGTGAATAAGCAGCTGCAGCTACATGTCACAATCCCGCCTCATACTGAGCAGAGAAAAGTCCTGTGAGCCTCATTACTGCACAAAAGTGATACGTAAGTGAATAAATAGCTGCAGCTACGTGTCACAATCCCTCACATCAGTGATACATAAGTGAATGAACAGCTGCAGTAACATGTCACAATCCCGCCTCATTACTGAGCAGAGGACAGTCCTGTGAGCCTCAATACAGCACATCTGTGAAACATCAGTGAATAAACAGCTGCAGCTACATGTTACAATCCTGCCTCATTACTGAGCAGAGGGCAGTCCTGTGAGCCTCATTACTGCACAACAGTGATACGTCAGTGAATAAACAGCTGCAGCTACGTGTCACAATCCTGTCTCATTACTGAGCAGAGGACAGTCCTGTGAGCCTCATTACTGCACAACAGTGATACGTCAGTGAATAAATAGCTGCAGCTACATGTCACATCCCGCCTCATTACTGAGCAGAGAACAGTCCTGTGAGCCTCATTACTGCACAACAGTGATACATCAGTGAATAAATAGCTGCAGCTACATGTCACAATCCTGCCTCATTACTGAGCAGAGAACAGTCCTGTGAGCCTCATTACTGCACAACAGTGATACATCAGTGAAAAAACAGCTGCAGCTACATGTCACAACCCTGCCTCATTACTGAGCAAAGGACAGTCCTGTGAGCGTAGTTACACCACATCAGTGACACGTCAATGGATAAACAGCTGTGGCGGCTTGTCACAATCCCTTCTCATTACTGAGCAGAGGACAGTCCTGTGAGCATTGTTACACCACATCAGTGATACGTCAGTGAATAAACAGCTGCAGCTACATGTCACAATCCCGCCTCATTACTGAGCAAAGGACAGTCCTGTGAGCCTCACTATAGCACATCTGTGATAAGGCAGTGAATAAACAGCTGTAGCTGCATGTCACAATCCCTTCTCATTACTGAACAGAGGACAGTCCTGTGAGCCTCATTACTGCACATCAGTGATAAGTCAGTGAATAAACATCTGCAGCTACATGTCACAATCCCTTCTCATTACTGAACAGAGGACAGTCCTGTGATACTCAAAATGGCACATCAGTGATACATCAGTGAATAAACAGCTGCAGCTACGTGTCACAGTCCCTTCTCATTACTGAGCAAAGAACAGTCCTGTGAGCCTCATTACAGCACTTCGGCGATACGTTAGTGAATAAACAGCTGCAGCTGCATGTCAACATCCTTTCTCATTACTGAGAAGAGGACAGTCCTGCGAACCTCACTATAGCACATCATTGATAAGGCAGTGAATAAACAGCTACAGCTGCATGTCACAATCCCTCCTCATTACTTAGCAGAGGACAGTCGTGTGAGCCTCATTACAGCATCATTGATATGTCAGCTGCAGCTACTTGTCACAATCCCGCCTCATTACTGAGCAGAGGACAGTCCTCTGAGCTTCATTACAGCATGTCTGCGATATGTTAGTGAATAAACAGCTGCAGCTGCATGTCACAATCCCTTCTCATTAGTGAACAGAGGACAGTCCTCTGATACTCACAATAGCACATCAATGATACATCAGTGAATAAACAGCTACAGCTACGTGTCACAATCCCACATCATTACCAAGCAGAGGACAGTCCAGTGAGCTTCATTACAGCACATCAGTGAGACATCAGTGAATAAACAGCTGCAGCTATGTGTCACAAATCCCACCTCATTACTGAGCAGAGAACAGTCCTGTGAGCCTCATTACTGCACAGCAGTGATACATCAGTGAATAAATAGCTGCAGCTACATGTAAAAATCCCTTCTCATTACTGAGCAGAGGACAGTCCTGTGCGCCTCACTATAGAACATCAGTGATACGTCAGTGAATAAATAGCTGCAGCTACATGTCACAATCCCTCACATCAGTGATACATCAGTGAATAAACAGCTGCAGCTACATATCACAATCCCACCTCATTAATGAGCAGAGGAGAGTCCTGTGAGCCTCATTACAGCACATCGGTGATATGTCAGTGAATAAACAGCTGCAGCTACGTGTCACAATCCCACCTCATTACTGAGCAGAGGAAAGTCCTGTGAGTCTTTACTGCACATCAGTGATTTGTCAGTGAATAAACAGCTGCAGCTACATGTCACAATCCCTTCTCATTACTGACCAAAGGACAGTCCTGTGAGCCTCACTATAGCACATCAGTGATACGTCAGTGAATAAACAGCTGCAGCTACATGTCACAATCCCACCTCATTACTGAGCAAAGGACAGTCTTGTGAGCCTCATTACTGCACAACAGTGATACGTCAGTGAATAAATAGCTGCAGCTACGTGTCACAATCCTGTCTTATAACTGAGCAGAGGACAGTCCTGTGAGCCTCATTACAGCATCATTGATACGTCAATGAATAAACAGCTGCAGCTACATGTCACAATCCCTCATCATTAATGAGCAGAGGACAGTCCTGTGAGACTCACTATAGCACATCAATGATAAATCAGTGAATAAATAGCTGCAGCTACGTGTCACAATCTCTTCTCATTACTGAGCAGAGGACTGTCCTGTGAGCCTCATTGCAGCACATTGGTGATATGTCAGTGAATAAACAGCTGCAGCAACATGTCACAATCCCACCTCATTACTGAGCAGAGGACAGTCCTGTGAGCCTCATTACAGCACATCGGTGATACGTCAGTGAATAAACAGCTGGAGCTACATGTCACAATCCCTCACATCAGTGATACATCAGTGAATAAACAGCTGCAGCTACGTGTCACAATCCCTTCTCATTACTGATCAGAGGACAGTCCTGTGAGCCATTACTGCACAGCGTGATACGTCAGTGAATAAACAACTGCGGCTACATGTCACAATCCCGCCTCATTACTGAGCAGAGGACAGTCCTTTGAGCCTCATTACACCACATCAGTGATACATCAGTGAATAAAGAACTGCAGCTACATGTCACAATCCCTCACATCAGTGATATGTCAGTGAATAAACAGCTGCAGCTACATCACAATCCCACCTCATTACTGAGCAGAAGACAGTCCTGTGAGCCTCATTACATCACATCAGTGATACATCAGTGAATAAACAGCTGCAGCTATGTGTCACAGTCCCGCCTCATTACTGAGCAGAAGACAGTCCTGTGAGCCTCATTACATCACATCAGTGATATGTCAGTGAATAAACAGCTGCAGCTACATGTCACAATCCCTTCTCATTATTGATCAGAGGACAGTCCTGTGAACCATTACTTCACAACAGTGCTAAGTTAGTGAATAAACAGCTGCAGCTATGTGTCACAATCCCTTCTCATTACTGAGCAGAAGACAGTCCTGTGAGCCTCATTACAGCACATCGGTGATACATCAGTGAATAAACAGCTGCAGCTACATGTCGCAATCCCACCTCATTACTGAGCAGAGGACAGTCCTGTGAGCCTCAGTATAGCACATCAGTAATACGTCAGTGAATAAACAGCTGCAGCTACATGTCACAATCCTTCACATCAGTGATACATCAGTGAATAAACAGCTACAGCTACATGTCATAATCCCTTCTCATTACTGATCAGAGCACAGTCCTGTGAGCCATTACTGCACATCGGTGCTAAGTTAGTGAATAAACAGCTGCAGCTATGTGTCACAATCCCTTCTCATTACTGAGCAGAAGACAGTCCTGTGAGTCTCATTACATCACACCACTGATATGTAAGTGAATAAACAGCTGCAGCTTTATGGTACGATCCCTTCTAATTACTGAGCAGAGGACAGTCCTGTGAGCGTCAGTATAACACATCAGTGATAAGTCAGTGAATAAACAGCTGCAGCTACATGTCACAATCCCTCATCATTACTGAGCTGGGGACAGTCCTGTGAGCCTCATTACACCATATCAGTGATACATCAATGAATAAACAGCTGCAGCTACATGTCACAATCTCGCCTCATTACTGAAGAGAGGACAGTCCTTTGAGCTTCCTTAGAGCACATTACTTATACATCAGTGAATAAACAGCTGCAGCTACATGTCACAATCCTGCCTCATTACTGAGCAGAGGACAGTCATGTGAGCCTCACTATAGCACATCAGTGATAAGTCAGTGAATAAACAGCTGCAGCTACATGTCACAATCCCTCACATCAGTGATACGTCAGTGAATAAACAGCTGCAGCTACGTCACACAATCCCTCCTCATTACTGAGCAGAGGACAGTCCTTTGAGCCTCATTACAGCATCATTGATAAGTCAATGAATAAACAGCTGCAGCTACATGTCACAATCCCTCATTATTAATGAGCAGTGGAGAGTCCTGTGAGCCTCACTACAGCACATCAGTGATACGGCAATGAATAAACAGCTGCAGTTACATGTCACAATCCTGCATCATTACTGAGCAGAGAACAGTCCTGTGAGCCACATTACAGCATCAGTGAGACTTCAGTAAATAAACAGCTGCAGTTACGTGTCACAATCCCACCTCATTACTGAGCAGAGGACAGTCCTGTGAGCCTCATTACTGCATCATTGATATGTCAGTGAATAAACAGCTGCAGCTACATGCCACAATCCCTCATCATTAATGAGCAGAGGACAGTCCTGTGAGCCCCACTATAGCACATCAGTGATACTTCAGTGAATAAACAGCTGCAGCTACATGTTACAATCCTGCCTCATTACTGAGCAGAGGACAGTCCTGTGAGCCTCATTACTGCACATCAGTGATACGTCAGTGAATAAACAGCTGCAGCTACATCACAATCTTTTCTCATTACTGAGAAGAGGACAGTCCTGTGAGCCTCACTATAGCACATCAGTGATAAGTCAGTGAATAAACAGCTGCAGATACATGTCACAATCCCTGACATCAGTGATACATCAGTGAATAAACAGCTGCAGCTACGTGTCACAATCCCGCCTCATTACTGAGCAGAGGACAGTCCTGTGAGCCTCATTACTGCACATAAGTGATACGTCAGTGAATAAACAGCTCCATCTACATGTCACAATCCCTCCTCAATACTGAGCTGAGGACAATCCTGTGAGCCTCATTACACCACATCAGTAATAAGGCAGTGAATGCTCATGTCAAAAGTACAATGGTGTTTCAGTATGAATTGGACTATGTACATAGACATGCACATACATCGTTTAATGTGTACACCATTTGCTGAAAGATGTGAACTTGAGTGCATAACAAATGGACATGGAGATGTAGCATAGACTAAACATGGCATAGTGTACTGTCACTGAAGAAATTATCAGTTCCATAATGTATACAGGAATGTTAACTTGGCTTTTTATGCAGTTAGTAAAGGAGGACTGTCCATATGTATGACATACCCTTATATGACCCAACATGGCATTAACATTCCCAATACATGCCACACAACATGACATCATGCCACTTGGACAACATGACAGCTGTCATCCAAAATACATGTGCAAGGACATGTCCTTCTGTTGCACATACATGATAAGGCAATAAACAAATCGTGACCACATCACTGTGTAGTGATGAACTACGGGCAGCAGGTGTTGTCTGTGAGCTTCTGTCACTGTGGTAGTGCTGAACTACGGACATCAGGTGTTGTCTATGAGCTTCTGTCACTGAGGTAGTGCTGAACTACGGACAGCAGGTGTTGTCTGTGAGCTTCTGTCACTGTGGTAGTGCTGAACTACGGACATCAGGTGTTATCTATGAGCTTCTGTCACTGAGGTAGTGCTGAACTATGGACAGCAGGTGTTGTCTATGAGCTTCTGTCACTAAATCCCTGCACTATGGTAGTGCTGAACTATGGACAGCATGTGCTGTCTGTGAGCTTCTGTCACTAAACCATGTTTACAGTGTAACTGTTGCAGCAGCTGCATGTTAACTGCCACAATGCATGGACAGCTTAATGTAGAAGGAAAATGTAATATGTCATTGTGTGTCATGCAATGACATCAATGCACCTGAAGCACATAAGCATGTCAGCTAAATGGTATGCATTAACAAGAATACATATACAGTCCCATCACTGTCATGCAATGATATCAATGCACTTGAAGCACATAAGCGTGTCAGCTAAATGGTATGCATGAACAAGAGTACATATACAGTCCCGTCACTGTCATGCAACAATATCAATGTACCTGAAGCACATAAGCATGTCAGCTGAATGGTATGCATGAACAAGAGTACATATACAGTCCCGCCACTGTCATGCAATGATATCAATGCACTTGAAGCACATAAGCGTGTCAGCTAAATGGTATGCATGAACAAGAGTACATATACAGTCCAGTCACTGTCATGCAACAATATCAATGTACCTGAAGCACATAAGCATGTCAGCTGAATGGTATGCATGAACAAGAGTACATATACAGTCCCGCCACTGACATGCAATAATATCAATGCACTTGAAGCACATAAGCATGTCAGCTAAATGATATGCATGAACAACAGTACATATACAGTCCCGTCACTGAAATGGCAAACAGCATGGTGACAGCATTACACAAGTGGATCACACAGACAATACTTACCGAGCTGATGGACTGCCCTGATGGGGATGGACATCTCAAATGATCTCTCAGGCTATCTCCCTAAATAAGTCATGCATAGCCTCTGCCATATCCTAAAAAAATTCCCCATCCTGTCCCTCATTTGTGCATGAAACACTTTGGTCATCACCTTCCAGATTTGCTCCCAATAATCATCTTGTTGTTGTTGTTCCTGGTATCGTCTCCTCAGAAATGCAACGGGGATAATGGAATGTGCAGATATAGCTTCCTCATCATCATCTTCATCGCCATCATCATCCTCATCACCATCATCATCCTCGTCATCAACATCATCATCCTCATCATCATCATTATCATCCTCGTCATCATCATCATCATCCTCATCATCATCATCATCCTCATTGTCATCATCATCATCATCATCCTCGTCATCATCATCATCCTCGTCATCATCATCATCATCATCATCATCATCATCCATGGACTCTCGCAGTAGCCTGGCATGCACTCATTATCTACATCTGATTAGCGATCATCCACGGGTCCCATGCTCTGTCAAGATGAATCACAACACAGGACAGAAGTTACATGTCCATAACTGATACTACCTGCCTGCATAACTTGCCCACCATGACACAATGAACAGGCAGAAAACAATCCTCATGGAATGTTAAAATACGTTATGACCATAGTCCACTGTACCGCCATATGCCATGTATGGCAGTAATCAAAACCTTAGCAATGAAAAGCAAATGTCTAAAGGACCACTGATTCTGATGACGATCATAGATGACATTAAATTGAAACTTAGTTCACCAAAAGTTATTTTCAGTGAATACCTATTCATGGTCACCTATTTAGCTAAAATCACTTCCACGATTCACTGAATTTTCCAAGGGCAATGAAGTCTTTGGCCATCTACACAACTTTGCTGTTTTCCCCACTGTGGTGTGATCTTGAAGTTGGTATATAAACTTAGGGGAGGGGGCAAAGTCCCCCCTCTGGGTGGGTTTGATTTAGTTAGTTGTGGGTTCTGCGGGGCAATTGTTTCATTGCCCTGAGAAAATTCAGCAATTCATGTCAATGAATGGGTGTTCACTGAAAATAACTTTCAGTGAACTAATGCAGACCCCCCCCCCCATCCACATGTGAGCGCTGCATATCATAGTATGACAATGAAGGTGTATTACCTCACATTCAAGGTCTCATTTAAAACATAACTCAACATGAAATGGTGGAAACATTACCAAGTAGCATAATTATAGTCAACAGAATTGCTGCTAGTGAATTGCTTCTCATGCACACAACACCTTCCTTATGTAACTTTATCTGTACTTAAGGACATGTCCAATAATAGAGCATGTCAGGGACACTGTAACCATCAGACTATGTGAGAAGCTTAATCAAGTCTGTGCCATGATGTGCATAACACAACTTACCAGTGGAAATCATGACATCACCCGAACAGCTGTTTATTGGCTAGTATGAAGCATGGCAAGCATATGCAAACCAAGCAATACATAACATATCCTGACATTTGAAGGAAAGCATGCCCTGACACTGCCTCTTGCAACATTCACATAACTGTAATTTGGCAAAAGAAAAGCTTGTAAATAACAAGATAGCGTTAGTACTGGGACCTGCACTCAGGGCTGGTGTTAGCATTTTGGTGGCCCCCCAGCAAATGTCAAGTTGGGGGCCCCCTAGGTACTTTCAGTATAAGTATCATCCTGCCAATGCTACACCTCCTAGGAAACCTTTTAGTTTGTGCTGCAAATTTTAGGAGTAGTACACACAGACAGGCCTTAGCTACACGCTGTTACATTACAACAGGCCTATATACACACTTGGTTGACCTATCTAACAAAGGGACACTTACAGTTACTGGCATTTAGTTGCAACAATGATAAATTACAACAACTATATGTACAGGTCTGGGCTTAAATAAAGTGATGACAAGACCTACCATTTCAACACCCCCTGCACACACCCCAGTCCACTCCTCTGAATCCCCCCCCATTTTGGGTTCCCCATGCCACGCACATTACTTTTTTCTTCCTTTTCTCACATTTTACTCTCATCTTTTTCAAGAAGCCATAACTTTCGATATGCTCTGAAGTGCATTTTAAAGTTCTTTTTTTTTTACACAACCTTTTCATCCAATAACAAATTATCATTAAGGAAAGAAATTCAGTGTTGCTGTTCAGCTTTAGTTTTCCTTGCATCCTTTCAGCACACCTTTTCTGACCAAGGCAGCACAGTAGTAACCATTTAGGAAATAACTCAATTAAGCTGGTGCCCCCAAAGGCATAGGGGTTATATATGTGCCCTGGGATGCATTTTAGAGCACTTTCTCAGCATTTGACTCCAATGTTGACTAAACAAAAATCATGAAAAAGAAAAGAATTTCAGTCTTATTTTTTTCTTTCAATGAAGACATAAGTTGTTCCCAAAGCTTAATGTTCAAAGCTGACAAATAGTAGTTCACAATAAACTAACAAGCCATTTGTGGGAAAACATAGGTCTTATCTGGGAATACTGCTTCCTTCCCTACCCCCCCACAAAAGACAGTCACTGTCTATACATCCCTCAGGTGTTAGACTAGGATGAAAGCAGAGGTTTAACTTGCCTTAATCATATATTTCAAGGTACTGCTGATATATGTATACACAGCATGCTTCCTCACCCCTAACCCTCAGTCAGCCCCATGTATGTGTGCCTGATGTGTGATTGGAGAATGATTTCTGTAATATATTCTAAGTTGTTCCTCCTAGACACTACACCACCCTTACACACTCTATACTAACCTTTGTTTTGCACCTCTGAGGTCTGTGAGAAAAGTAAATAAACAGTGACCACACTGTCCTCAGCTCAAACACAAGCTGTAATGACTTCATGTGCACACCTCTATGGTTTGACTGTGATGAAAATTAAAGTTGTAATAACCACACAGTCCCCAGACCCCCATAACCTGCAGCAGCTTTCTGTACACACACATTTGAGCAGGGCTGGTTTTAGAATGGGTATAGCTGAAACCAGAGGCTATCATCATCTTTATCCTAAAAGGGTCATATCTCAACTCTGTTTAGGTTAAACAGCTCAATCAGAAAATTGATACATTTTTTGCCCTCATTTTTCTTCAACCAGTAATAGCTTTTGTGGGGATCCCCACAGAGTCAAGGATGATTAAGGGAGCCCCTTGTATCCATTTATACAGTCTGGTGAGTGGGGGCCACCAGACTCCAAGAAGATCTAAGTGTCTGAATGTTCTGTGATATACCTTATATCTTACTTTTGAAATATAATTACTTGTTAATTAAATATTTTACTCATACCCAGAAGGATAATGTTTGTATCCTGGCATTATTGGGTGCATGCACAAGACAAAAATCAGTGATAGTTTTTACACATACACACACACACGCATAAGCCACAGCAGTCCTAGTTTTGTAGTTATTTCAGCAAATAGCAATATATTGTGCAACACTGGTACTGCCACACCAGATCAGTGACTGCTGTTTAGCAGTCATCAGACAGCAGCAGGGGTGCGTCACTTATTTACTTCATTGAGGAGTGATGCATACCTGTCACTGTCCCTGATTTCACAGACCTTTCCTGATTCTGTTCATACTTTAGCTTTCTCCTTCAAAAAAGTTTGATTTGCTGGTAAATCATTCAGGATTACAAACAGTCAATCAATCCAGACATCTGAGTTTTATACTTATTGTCCAAAAATATGTGTTGATGCAAATGGCGTTATTCTACTAACTTTTTAAGTGCATTAGAGTAATATTTAAAATGTAGCCCTGATTCTGAGCCTTAATTATATTATTTTTGAGACTGCACTGAATGTTTAAGGAAAGGAATTGAGAGTTATACTATCTGGTGTTATGCTTGTTCATAAGTTCATAGGTAGGTGCTAGGCTATCGGCCCTAGGGCCTATACAAGCCTAGCCAAAAAGGTACCCTGGCTTTCGCCACCCAAGAAAATTATTTTCCTGTGCCCCTGTCGAGCAGAGCCACAGAGGTGATCCCTGGGGTGAATTTCCTATTTCCCATCCAGTCATCAAGATTTTTCTTGAAGAGTGCTAATGAGGAGCTTTGTTTGACATAGATAGGTAGTTTGTTCCAGAGTATGGAAAGTCTCTGAGACAGGAATCTATCCCTCCAGCATGTTCTGTTTATTGTGGTGATGAGGTTTAGGTTCCTAGAGCTTGTAGCTCGGAGGCATTCGGATTTCTTTAAGTGGGCCATGTCCAACAGCTCTGGGTTTGACATAGCTTTGCATGTTAGGCAGAGATCGCCTCTGAATAGGCGATATGCGATGGAGTAAAGCTGGAGATTTTTGTGACGGTCTGAGTACGGCATCTGTTTGAGACTGGTAATCCTCTTTGTGAGGTATTTCTGTGGCCTTTCCAGTTGTTGGAGATGTTTTGTGAGGTACATACCAAAAGGGGCACTGTACTCTATAATGGGTCTAATGAGTGATGAGTAGAGGGGAACTATGACCTCTTTTTTTCTGGATGAGAAATATTTTGTGATGAGGTGTGCCACATAGAAGGATTTCCTGACTACTGTGGTGATGTGATTATCAAAGGAGAGACTACTGTCCACCTGTGTCCCAAGGTCTCTTATCACACTTTTGGTGTTAAGTAGACTACCACCTATGTGGTGGCTCATGGGTACAGAGTTTGTACCAAAGGGGATGACAATGCACTTTTTGGCATTGAGCTTAATGCCATGGCTTTGACACCAGGCATCTGTCTCAGTGGGGCCCTTTGGTAGGATGCCCACATTGTTAGGAGTTTCAATTATGGCTCCTAGTTTGCAGTCATCTGCGAACTTCTTTAGCCCAAGACCTTCTGTGTTAGCCTGTTCTTCAGAAAAGTAGATACCAAACAGGAGAGGACCCAGGACTGAACCATGTGGTACTCCACTTGTCACTGGCTGAAGTCGGATTTGGAGTCTGCAACTTTCACAGTGTGGGTTCTGTCCGTGAGCTAGTTAGCAACCCATCTTGTGACATAGGGATTTATACCTAGTTTAGTGAGTTCATCTATAATTCCAGAGTGGGGGATGGTGTCAAAAGCCTTGGCAAGATCTAGATAGGCTGTGTGAACCACCTTACCCTTGTCTACAGCTTTGGTGACTGCTTCAAAGAAGTCAGTCAGGTTTAGGAGACATGATCTGCCTTTTACAAACCCGAACTGGGTGGGGTCCAGAGTCTGGAGATTACCAATGTCTTTGTTTATACGTTCCATAATGATACATTCCATGGCCTTGCAGACCAAGCTCATTAGGCTAATGGGGCGGTAGTTCCCAGGGTCCATGGTGGTTCCCCCTTTGTGGAGTGGGATAACCATCGCTGTGAGCCATTCAATGGGCACAAAGCCTGAGGTGAGGCTATGATTGAACATGGTGCTTAGGTGGGGTGCTAGTTCATTCTGTAGTTCATGTAGAACGCAGCCTGGGATGTTGTCAGGTCCCATGGATGTTGTGTTCTTGGCTTTGGAGAGTGTGTTTTTTATCTGTGCAGTCATGATTACAGGAACTTTGCATTCTTCTGGTATAGAGATGGGCCCTTTAGGAGGTGGGGGTGGGGGTTGAGTAAAGTTAGCACTGAACCTATCTGCCAGGATGTTGGCAATATTAGTTGGTTCTGTATATTTAGTGCCATTGTGGTGTAACTCAGAGCAGATCTGAGTGTTGCTATTGAAATTCTTGACATAGCTATAGAATGCTTTGTGGCTGTCTTTAGAATCAGTGGCAATTTTGTTTTCATAACTAGCTTTGGAGGGTTTTATGAGGGATCTCAGCTTCTTACTGAGGCTGACCAAGGAGTTCTTCCAGTCATGGGATTTTACTCTTTTTTGCAACAGTTTCTTTCTTCTGTTGTAAAGTTTGTTTATGGCAGGGGACCACCAGATTGGCTTCCTTTTTTTGGAGGATTGCATCTTGGTTCTGTTAGGGAGAGCATGATCCATGCATTCGTGTAAGTGTTTATAAAGTGCATTTGTGTAGGATTCAGCAGTCGTACCTCTATTGTCCGTCTGCATGGGTGTCGTGACGTTTGCCACTTCTGTCTTAAGAAGTGTGAAGTTGGCTTTGGAGAAATTTTTTATGGTGGTTTTCCAATGGGGAGTGGGGGCGGGATGTGGATGTCTAGGCTGATTAGCTTGTGGTCAGATCTGACCAATGAGGAATGGACCTCTGGTTTAGAACACCGGTCACCATTGTTGGTAATGACCAGGTTTAGGATATTGCTGCCCCTTGTGGGGGTGTGGATAAGTTGATCCAAGGCTTTGGAATTTATGAATTCCAGAAAATGTTGAGCAAAAGAGTTGGTACATAAGTAGTTTTCCCAGTTAATGGTGGGAAGTTGAAATCATCCATTATTAGGGTGTTGGGTTGTACCCTAATATTTTCTAGTGTATCAAGAAATGAGGAGTGGGAATCCTGGGGCATGGTAGGGGATCTGTAGCAAGTTACAGTTTGGATTGCAGTCTTGCCCGGAGTTAGTTGCACTTGGATAATCTGGGATGCATTATGCTGAGCAACTAGCCTAGAGGTGTGGATATCTTTAATGAATATGGACACGCTTCCACCTTTAGTGTTTCGGTCCAGGTTAGGTGGCCGAAAGGTGTGGTATGAATTATAGCCTGGTAATGCAGGGGTGCTCTCTAGAGCCTTGAACCAGGTCTCTGTCACTGCACTGATGTCAATGTTCTCCATTTTAAGGAGTGCCAAGAGTGAATGCATTTTGGGGTTTAGACTTTCTAGCACTGAGTGGCATTAACCTCAGATTTTGCTTGCTTGTACCTGTTACGGTGGTAAATTTGTCATTTGAACCTTGCCTAAAAAGGCACTATAGGGGTGGGAAGAGCCTTAGCCAGTATCTGGAATCCCAAGGGCGACAGGTGCAGGCCATCTCTGGCAAAGCATCGTGGTCTGTCGATCATTTCACCCCACGCAGCCAGATACTGGATCCACATAGAATGACACCAGAAGCTTAGTCAATTGTGGAAGTCACTCATTTTGTTTTTGTGCTGTGGTATCATTCTGGGTGATGGCAGGATGCTACTCAGGGCTAGGGTCATACCTGCCTGGGCTACAAGATCAGAGAGCTCCTCCATGTCTTTTTTCATGTAGTCCAGGGAGGTATGTCTCAGGTCATTCACACCAACATGGACAATGACAAAGTCATATTTGTGCTCGTTATGGAGTGACCTGAGTGCGTGCATTATGTGGCGGATCCTAGCGCCTGACAGGCACCTGACAGGCAGCTGACAGTAACTTTCTCCTTGTTTAGCCTGGTGAGTAAAACTCCCTGAAAGAGAAAACCATCCCTGATGATCAGAAGTATCAGCTCTTCTTAAAATCCATAGTTTGCACTGACATAAGTTACTCTGGGCTGCTGATCTCTCTAGTGCTTACTTTGCTCATGTTTATTACCAACTTCATTCTAACAGTGTCATATCACAGCCCCGTTCAGGTTAAAGAGCACAATTAGCAAATTAGTACATTTTTTTCTCCTGCATTTTTCCCCAACCAGCAGCATCTTTTCATGAGGCCCCCACACAGTCAAGGATGATTAAGGGATTCCCTGCAGCCACGGGTATAGCAGGGACCTAAAGCTGGCTATGTCGATAGTTTTAGTGGAGAAAATGTTCACAGCAGGAGTTAACTAAGCCAGGGGAACTATGTCAGTGGTAAAAATTTAATGGAATTCTGATGCCTGTTACCTGACAAAACACTGTTACTACAACCTGAAATATCTTTGAATTCTAAAGGAGGTATAAATAAGAGTTATTATCCATGTGGTTTATTACGTACTAGCTTTTGTTGGTTTGACAGACATGTAACAATATATCAGGATAAGATAACTTGCTGTGGTTGGGGGCTCCCCAGGGAACAGGGGTCCCCCAGTGACCACAAGGTTCGCTGGTGCCTAAAGCCGCCTATGCATGCATTGTTTAATAATGGCTACCTCAGTAAACTGACCAGCTGAGTGTTGGACAGGATATCACTATTTGCATTATTTTCTCTTGCACTGTATTTCCTGAGAAGTTATGTCTGCATGTGAATGCAGATTGTCGTCCATGTGCATGTAATGAGTCATACGAAAAGACATGAATTAACATTGTTATAATGAAAACACAGGGAGATGACAAATGGAAAATATGAAAGCCATATGACAAACATCTGAGCCAGGCAGCATGGTCACTGGCTAACCCCACATCAATATAAGGATTATAACAGTAACAAATAGTAATAATGTTCAATCATAAACACATTTGTAGCAGCCTGTGTTGCATAAACATTTTTGTCTGTCTATAACCGTATGCATAACATAACTATTTTTAGCGGTCGCTACTCTACAAAATGTAAATACCCCGATGATGCTTGTTGATTATGAAATGGTGCTAAGAAATACCTTTATGGACAAATGCAAATGGATTTCAGCAAAACCACTGAAAGAATTGTTAGCAGATATAATGACCATGTTGAACTGAAGGGCTATATAACCTACAAACAGCTTGACCTCTAACAAAACAGACAACCTATTAGTCTGTGAATAGACAGGCAATACATCACATCACAATGTCAAGTATGCCAACACATATTTGATAAACAACAAACAAAGCACTACTGACTGTGATGCACAACTGACTGTTATTTATGTCGTGGCCTACATTAAAAAAAAAGAAACTATCTTCAGAAAACATGGCTTCCTGTTAAATTATATTGAAACAGTTAGTATAATGGTTAAGGTGCTTACCTTACAGACACAACGTACAGGGTTTGATTCTTACATGGGGTAATTGGCTAGGCTTAAAATGGCCCACAAGAGCAGCTAGCTTCGTACTAATCTATGAAACTATGTATTTAAGTCAGACTTATAAACACAGGTATAATATGATTACTAAACCAGACTTGTAAGCACATGTGTAGTGTGACTATTGCACTTATCTTACTGATTCACAATGGGTATTCCTGCATTATAAACAATATACATGGTAATGTCAAAAAATGTGGGCCTGTAAGAAGGATCAGATATATTTTATTTAAAAAAAAAAAAAAAGCAAAGTAAGCAACATACCTCTCCCCCTCCACTGCCCTGCCATCCACTGGTTGCACAGGGCATGGTTATATGTCTTGCTCTTGTAATCTGCAAAAAACGAAAGACCAGCTATGAATGATGTAGTCCTCTAATAATAAAGATATTCATTACTCAGATCAGGTTCCAAAAATTTCACAGAATCACCATACGCATTTTCCAATATTTCACACAACATCCTTTATATGCTAGAAGAGAACTGAACACAGAGTGGAGGACCTGAGATCCATACCAGCAACACTAAGCTATGTCCGCACACTCTCCCTGATGTAGCTAATCCATTTTGCCTGAGAGCGTATGGTGTGAATGTAGTGAAAAGACGTGTGGTTATGAATGTGCACAGAGGGGTTACTAATAGGGATCATGGCTTAGGATTTACGAAAAGGACAATGTGCTGGGCATTTAAGTAAATAATTTGCAATAATGAATTCATACCAGCACCGTGGTCACAGCCAATAACAGGAAGTGAAAGCCTTCATCCCTCTGACAGTGGGACAGTACCATGCATCACACAGCTTCTGTTAGTAGACAAATACAAGGTGCTATACATCAAGGACAAAGTAATGTATATGGGAGGAATACATATAAAGATAGTAATAAAGTACACATCACAAATCAAACTCATACCTCACTCTGTCTCCCTGTTCTACATTTCAGCTGTAACTCTGACCATCTGACTCCCTCCAAAGAAAAGCTTGAGAAGGTTGTTGAAGTGAATTTAATAATCAATGAAAAAAATCACACTTGAAAGCAATTTTGCAAATAATAGCATATTCCACAAATAATTTTTGGCAGAAATATAATAGTCTGTTCCAAGCTTTACACATAACACCGTACTTAAAGAGGTGTTGTTGACAGAACATTACAGATTACAAAGATATTTGTAGAAATTCAGAGAACAACCGAGTTATTTGTAAGCATGTGGAAAATAACTGTTAATATCAATAAGCAGGTACGTAGAGCAGGATTGTTGACAATGTGCGAAAGACACAATGATAAGACTATAACGATATGCTTCCCCATATGTGCAGCTGAACGTATAGCACATCAGCATATATACATCCCGCCTGCTTCCTTACAGCTGAGCTACCAGCCAGAACACACTTCTTCTTATCAAACAGTGTGTGTGTCCGTATTCCTGTGGATAGCAGATGAATAGGGAAACATCCAACCCATAACCTCTATAAGCCATCATGCTCTACAGAAATACAGCTATCAACACGTATTAGAACTGAAACGGTAAGTACAGGCAGTCGGACAGGCATTCGATGGTACTGTAGTAAGAATGTGCTCTTTATTAACAGGAATAGAGTAAAGTAATTATCTATGATACTGTTGTAGTATTACGGATAGCTATGAAATGCATATTCATCAGCAGCCTAGGCGCTATAGGCATCAGTGATATGTGACTATATTTGATGTGTGAAATGATGTTATATGTTGGAAAACAGACGTACATCTACAATGTTCAATGTTATGTACATTATCAACATTAATAAGTAAATAAACCCCAGGGGAATAGAAACCTTACATATAGATTCATAGACTGTTACTAGGCTAACAACCAAGGAGACCTATCTAAGCCTAAAGAGTAATGATGTCCTGCATCCAAATAGGACATTGAGGGCCAGGCATTTACAAGCGACCTCTGTCTATAAGGGACAGGTGCCAGGCCCAGTATAAATTTCCTTTTACCCATCCACTTTTCTAGGTTGTGCTTAAACTGGGTAATAGACAAATTCAGCTTTACATGGCTGGGAAGCCTGGTCCATAAGAGAGGCAGTCTCTGGGACACATATCTGTCTCTCCAACATGTTCTGTTTAAGTCACAGACAAAATTCAGGTCCCTAGACCTTGTATTTCTGCGACTCTTTGACTTACAAATATGTAGGAGATTCATATTTGTGAGGTTTGCGGATGCCTTGTAAGCCAGGCATAGATCATCCCTCAGCAATCTATAGCAGACAGAGTACAGTGAAAGGGCTTTAAGGTTCTCTGCATAATGCAGGTTTGTTACTTCTTGTATCCTTTTTGTAAGGAACCTTTGAGGTCGCTCTAGTTGGTCAGATAAGGATGGAGTACAGTGGGATAATGACCTCTTTGGACCTAGATGCCATGGCCTTACTTATAAGTTGCGCAGCATAAAAGGATTTCTTCACCACTGTGGCAACATGGTGATCAAACGTAAGGCAACTGTCCATGTGCTTACCCAGATACCTGATCACTGGGTCAGCTCTTAGGGGTGTTTTATCAAAATGGTAATTAGCCGGGATAGTTGATTTACCAAAGGGTACAATTATTAATTTCTTAGTGTTGAATTTAAGACCAAAGCTTTGGCACCATTTGTTAGTCAGAAATAGACCTTCTTGAGGAATGTTAGCATCTACAGGGGAGTTCATGATAACCCCCAGCTTGCGATCATTTGCAAACTTAGTCAACCATAAACACTCAGCATTTTCTTCCATTTCAGAGAAATAGATGTCAAAAAGGAGCGGGCACAGTACCGAGCCCTGAGGGACTCTGCTAGTGACAGGCCTCCTGGTGAAAGTGGTCTCACTTATTTTGACCTCCTGGCTCCTATCAGTGAGCCAGTTGGCTATCCAGCAGGTGATAATAGGCTTTATGCCTAAATTAATGAGCTTGTCTATAATGCCTGATTGCGGTATTCTGTCAAAAGACTTGGCCAGGTCAAGGTAAGCTGTGTGCACAGTCTTAACTTCATCCAGTGCTTTGGTGACCCTCTCTAAAAAGTCTACCAGATTTAATAGGCATGATCTTCCTTTAACAAAGCCGGACTTGGATGAGTCCAGTGTTTGCAGGTTACCGATGTCCTCGTTTTTCATGTCCATGATGATTCTTTCCATGGCCTTACATTTGAGGCTGGTAAGACTTAAGGACCCCCTTCAGTGGTTGGACCTCCTTTGTGCAGAGGAATGACTGTAACCATCTTCCATTCCTTGGGCACAAACCCTGACTGTAGGCTCCAGCTGAAAAGTGATTCAAGTGGACCACAGGTCATGTTTCATGCTATTTATTAAAAACCTTGGGATGTTATCAGGGCCCATTGATGCAGTGATTTGGCCTTGGAAAGTGCATTAATGACCTGTTCTCTAGTAATGGTTGGGGGGTTGTGTTGAGTTGTATTTCCTTTGCACTATGAGGGGAGAGTGGGGGAGAAATTTGAGCTGAACCTGTCAGCCAAAATGTTGGCAATGGCCTCAGATTCAGTGTGGGTGATGCCATTTACAATAAGTTCTGCACATTGTTGTGTATTTCCTCTGAGGTTATGGACACAGGTGTAGAAAGCTTTGCGACTGTCCTTTGCCTGAGAAGCTATTTTTTCTTCAAATTTAAAGTATTAATTAACCCTCTTAGCTACCTGTTTAGATTGTTCAGGGGCTTTTAGTATGAATTTATTTTATTTATTTATTTATTTACAGTTGGTTTACCAGGATAGTCCATTGGGCCAATAAGAACCCGTTTTCAATGGAGTCCTGGGGAGAAAAGCTCCAAAACAAAGGTTACAAAAAGATTACAGCAGTTTACAATTTCAATCATTTGTAGGTTAAAGACAAAACAAAGATTAAGCATTTACAATGCAATTTTTTAGTTTTCATTTTGTAGAAAACTAAGATTTAAGCAGGTATAATAAAAATGTTTAGGTTAAATTTTGTAGAAAAACAAAGCATTGCTGCAGTAAATATATAGTTTCTTGAGTGGAATATATATAGTTTCTTGAGTGGAATAGTAGGATAAGAGAATTATAAGATGTCATTACAGTTGGCTTATTCTTTGATGTCTGGTAATATATGATAAAGTTGCCTATAGGAAGTGAAGAATAGGCTAGGAGGGGTGGGAGCAGGAGCATTCCCATGAGGATGTGAGATGTGAGTGTAGTGATTTTTTAAAAGCAGGGAGGTTGGTGGTGATGGGGATGGAGGGAGGAAGGGAGTTCCATAGGCGTGCCAGGGCAAAGGACAGGAGGTTGTGTCCTGGAAAGTGAAGGGGTTTGTACAGTTCTATTAGGTTTTGGTTATTAGATCTAAGGAGTCTTTGTGGTAGGTGCATTTTAAAGGTAGAGATGAGAGAGGGACAGAGGGAGGGATGAAAAATTAGTTTATGAGCAAAAGTGAGCTGAGTATAGGAGAGATAGTTGGGAAGCTCTAGCCAGTTAAGTTTGCGGAGAGATGCACAGTGATGGGTAGATGATTTGTGGCTAGTTGCAAATTTGGCAATTTTATTATAACAAGAGGATAGTTTTGTTTTGAGAGAGGATTGTAGGTTTGTCAGGAGAGGGGCACCATAAAGGAGGGAAGGGATGAGAAATGTAGTAGCGAGACTGAGCTTAGTAGATGTAGTGAGGAATCGATTGTGTCGGTAGAGCATGCCAAGTTTTTGGTGTTTTTTTTATGTTAAGTTGTAGGTGGTTATTGAATTTAAGCTGGTCATCAATCTGGACTCCTAGTAGTTAGGTTTCAGATACCAGTTCGAATGGCTTGGTTCGTCCAACACTTGGCCAAGAGTTTTTCTTTTGTTGTATAACGGATTAATATTTTGATTCCACTAGGGTGGCATGTCTTTTGAGTTTGTCTTATTCTTCATACGAGTGGCACAGCTCGCTCTATACAGCTATCAATATGGCTGCACAGTGATTTTGTAAATAGCTCAGCGTATTCTATGGTGTTTACTGGGTTTTGGGGTGTTTGGAATTTAGCCAAGGTGTTGCTTAGTAGAGAGAGGTTAGCCTTGGAATAGATCCTAAAGGTTTTTGGTTTCACTGGACAGTGGATCCCTGGATTTAATTTTTATTTCAAGCAATACTGCCTTATGGTCAGATGTAAAGAGTGAAGATTTTACATTGGGTAAGGAACATTTGCCCCCCCACCCCCACCCCATGTTCATGACTACAAGGTCAGGGATGTTTGTACCCCTGGTAGGAGAATAAACTTTTGATACATATGTCTGCGCATTTATGCATTTATATGTAATTATTATTTTACAATATTTGATTTGAACCACGTAAATCATTTATTGGTTTTATTATTCTAAAGTTTTTATACATATCAAAATATTTTTTTAAGTTCAACAGTTTTGGTGGGAAAAATTTTTTTTAAATGTATAGATTTACGAATACATATTAATGAGATGTAGTTCCAAACACTATTGGACAATTTAAATGTTTGGTCAGCATATATAAATTTTAAGGTAATATTTGTATTGTTGTCTGATGAAGTCTGTTTGTAGAGAACGAAAAACACGGTGATTCGTTAAGCATTTTACGTTGCATTTTTGGTAATAAAATAGTTGCTTTTATTCTGTTTGCTGTCCAGTGCCTTGGTTTTCCTCAAACAGTGCGGTTTGCTGGTTCCATGCAAAATGTGACAAACTGAAACTGATCTAAGTCAAATGTAACCCCCGAGCGAAGGATGTCACACCAGCAAAAACAGTAAAAAGTAATCCAAACAACAGCGGGTGCTGGTATGAAGCGGCCAAAAACCAAAACTGAAATGGTATGCACCAACAGGATAGTATAGTGAAAGAAAACCTTTCACTAAATCACTCTTCAAAAGACAAAACTTCCAGGCTTCCAAATAGAAATCACCACGCTAACTCTAATGGGCAGTAAATCCTTTAATCACAGTGCGGCTTCTTCAGACTGTTATATGTTAACAGTCTGAAGAAGCCGCATGGCGAAAGCGCTCACTGTGATTAAAGGATTTACTGCTCCACATTGCTAGAGTTAGCGTGGTGATTTCTATTTGGAAGCCTGGAAGTTTTGTCTTTTGAAGAGTGATTTAGTGAAAGGTTTTCTTTCACTATACTATCCTGTTGGTGCATACCATTTCAGTTTTGGTTTTTGGCCGCTTCATACCAAACTGAAACTGATGTTGATTAATAGGGGATATCCCGAACATTTTTTTATGCAACATCTTTGTAGAAGAATAGGAAAAAAGAACCAGAGCTTTTTATACACCATTACTGGGACAAAACATTAGTGATGGTAATACAATTAAGACACCTGATAACAACAAACAAAATGAGCACAATAAAGAAGGGTGTGTTATTTCCTACAATAGTGATTCAGACTTAATCTGTAAAGTTTTAAATAAAAGTTGGACGAACCAAGCCATTCGAACTGGTATCTGAAACCAAACTACTAGGAGTCCAGATTGACGACTCTGTCATTGTCCATGTTGGAGTGAATGACTTGAGATGTACCTCCCTGGACTACATGAAAAGAGACATGGAAGAGTTCTCGGATCATGTGGCCCAGGCAGGTATGACCCTAGCCCTGAGTAGGATCCTGCCTTCGCCCAGAATGATACCACAATATAAGGACAAAATGATTGACTTCAACAATTGGCTAAGCTTCTGGTGTCATTCAAAGGGGATCCAGTATCTGTCTGCCTGGGATGACATGATTGACAGACCACAATGCTTTGCCAGAGATGGTCTGCACCTGTCGCCCCTGGGATTCAGATTACTGGCTAAGGCTCTTGCCACTCCTATAGTGCCTTTTTTAGGCAAAGTTCAAAGGACAAAATCACCACCGTAACAGGTACAAGCATGCAAAATCTGAAGGTAATGCTACTCAATGCTAGCAGTCTAAACCTCAAAATGCACTCTCTCAAGGCACTCCTAAAAATGGAGAACATCGATATCTGTGCAGTAACTGAGACCTGGTTCAAGGCTCCAGAGAGCACCCCTGCAATACCAGGCTACAACTCTTACCACACTTTTCGGCCACCAAAGCAGGACCGAAACACTAAAGGTGGAGGAGTGTCAATATTCACCAAGGATATTCACACCACCAGGCTAGTTGCCCAACACAATGCGCCTGAAATTCTCCAGGTGCAACTAACACTAGGTAAGACTGCAATCCAAATTGTAGCTTGCTACAGATCCCCACCATACCCCAAGATTCTCACTACACCTTTCTAAACATACTGAAAAATATTAAGATAGAACCAAACACCCTAATACTGGGTGATTTTAACTACCCTGCCATTAACTGGGAAAGCTACTCATGTACCAACACCTTTGACCAACGGTTCTTGGAATTCATAAATTCCAACGCCCTGGATCAACTAATCCATAGTCCCACCAGGGACTCCAATATCCTAGACCTGGTCATTACCAACATGGGAAATCGATGCTCCACACCTATGGTCACCCCCTCGTTAGTCACGTCTGACCATAGGCTAATCACCCTTAACATCCACATCCCACCCCCCCCCCCCAGTAAGGAAACCTCCATAAAAAACTTCTCCAAAGCCAACTTCATGCTACTCAAGTCAGAAGTGACAAACTTCATGACACCCATGCAGACGGGAGCTGAAAGTTCAACTGCTGAATCCTACACTAAGGCACTGTATGAGCACATCCACTCATGCACAAATCATGCCATCCCAAATAGGACCAAGATGCTCTCATCCAAAAAAAAGAAGCCAATCTGGTGGTCCCCTGCCATAAACAAACTTTACAACAAAAGGAAGAAACTGTTGCAGAAAAGAGGAAAATCCCAGGATGCAAAAAACTTCCTTACCAGCCTCAGTAAGAAACCGAGATCCCTCATAAAATCCTCCTAAGCTAGTTACGAAAATAAAATTGCCAAAGATTCCAAAGACAACAACAAGGCATTCTATAACTATGTCAAGAATTTAAATGGCAATGCTCAGGTCTGCTCTGAGCTAAAACAGAATGGCATTAAATATACTGATCCCAAGGATATTGCCAATATCCTGGCAGATCAATTCAGTGCCAACTTTACCCCCGTCACACCCCCTAAATGGCCCATCTCAATACCGGAAGATTGCCAAATTCTGGTAATAACGGCCACACAGGTAAAAAATGCACTCTCCAAAGCTAAGAATACAGCATCCACGGGACCAGATGACATCCCGGGCTGTGTACTACATGAACTACAATATGAACTGGCACCTCACCTAAGTGTCATGTTTAATCATAGCCTCACCTCAGGTTTCGTGCCCACTGAGTGGCGCACAGCTACAGTTATCCCACTCCACAAGGGGGGATCCACCTTGGATCCCGGAAACTACTGTCCCATCAGTCTGACAAGCCTTATCTGCAAGGCCATGGAGCATATTATCATGGAACTTATAAACAAAGACATTGGCAACCTTCAAACACTGGACTCCACCCAGTTTGGGTTCGTGAAGGGCCGATCTTGTCTCCTGAACTTGATTGATTTCTTCAAATCAGTCTCCAGAGCCATGGACAAGGGTAAGGTGGTCCACACAGCCTATCTAGACCTTGACAAGGCCTTTGACACCATCCCCCACTCTGGAATCATAGATAAACTTATTAAGCTGGGCATTAATCCCTACATCACCCAATGGGTTGCTAACTGGCTTACTGATAGAACCCACATTGTAAAAGTAGCCGACTCCAAATCCAGCTCCAGACAAGTGACAAGTGGAGTACCTCAGGGTTCAGTCCTGGGACCGCTCTTGTTTGGCATCTACTTCTCTGAAGTACAGGCCAACACTAAGGGACTCTGGATAACAAAGTTTGCAGATGACTGCAAACTGGGAGCCATTATTGAATCCCCAAATTATGTGGATACTCTACAAAAGGACCTTACAGAAACAGATGCTTGGTGCCAGAGCCATGGGCTCAAGCTCAATGCCAGGAAATGTATAGTTATCCCCTTTGGGAAAAAACATGTATCCGTGAATTACCATATAGGTGGCAGTACACTAAACACCGAAAGTTTGATAAGAGACTTAGGGACACAGGTGGACAGTGGTCTCACCTTCGATAACCACATCGCCACAACAGTCCAGAAATCCTTCTATGTGGCACACCTCATCACTAAGGGTTTTTCATCCAGAAAAAAGGAGGTCATTGTCCCACTGTACTCATCCCTCATTAGACCCATTATAGAATACAATGCCCCGTTTGGTATGTACCTCTCAAGACATCTGCAACAACTGGAAAGGCCACAGAAATACCTCACTAAAAGAATCACAGGCCTAAAGCAGATGCCATACGCTGACCGCCTTAAAAAACTCCAGCTACACTCTGTCGCATATCGTCTACTCAGAGGCGATCTTTGCTTAACATACAAGGCCATGTCAAACCCTGAGCTGTTGGACATGCTACACTTAAAGGAATCCCAATCCCTCAGAGCCACACGCTCCAGGGATCTAAACCTTGTCATCACAATAAACAAAACACGCTGGAGGAATAGGTTCCTGACCCAGAGACTCCCCAGACTCTGGAATAGATTGCCCATACATGTCAAGCAGAGTGCCTCTTTGGTCCTCTTCAAAAGGAACCTTGACGATTGGATGGGAGAAAGGAAATTCACCCCGGGGATCACGTCAGTCGCCCTGCTAGACAGGGGTCCAGGGAAGTAAATAGTGTGGGAAGAAATAGCCAGGGAATTGTTATGGCTAGGCTTGTACAGGCCCTAGGGCAGATAGTCTAGTACCAACCTATGAACCTATGAACCTATGCGAGGTTAGTGATATGAATTTACAGAAGGTGGGGAAGTCCCCGTATCATATTTAAAGGATTTGTCCTTAAAAAAATTATATTGAAAGTGTAAATAAAACCTCTATATAAGGGGGTAATAGGACGGCTACATTTGAATGCAGGAGATGGAAATATTTTACTTATATTAAAGCAGAAAAATTTATTTGAATTATGGGTATGGAAAACTTATGAGCCCCAACTACTGTCAATTGTTTAACACAGAGATTTGGGTACGTTGCTCAGTGTAAAACTTGTCCCTGCTTTGTAAGACAAAGAGAACTTTTAAGGATAGGTTTTACTAGCATCTCTGGGATATTAAGAAAAGGGAACAGCATAATGCCCTCTACAGACATATGCAGGCACATGAAAGCCATTCCTTTGAATTTTTGTTATTGAATATGGCATAAAGGGGGGCATGTAAGACTCAAATAGAAGCCCAGGAATTACAATGGAAATTAAAAACACAGGCTATTTGTCCTTGGAGACTTAATGACTCAGTGTCTATGGCTGTATAATTAAGATGAAATCTTTTTAATTTTTAGTGAGGTATTTTTAATCAGGGGATAACCTACATAGAGAATTCATTGTATAAGGACCGTAGATTTAATTTTATAGATTTTTGATTATTTAAACATCTTTTATATGTTTACCATAGTTATTTATATATATTTATACATGCTTCTTCGTGTAATTAATTAAGAAGGAATGAATATTTATAGTTTTAAATTCAGGGTGGTCATGAGAGAACCAGTTTTTGTGTATGTATTGAATGGAAAGAGCTGCTAAGAAGTGACTGGTGTCTGGCATACGATGCATCCTCTGACCCATCACTGATGGATTTACTACACATCAGCACGTCAAATGGCATCATAAATACTTGGCCTATAAAACTAAACCGGTTCTGCAACATCAACAGAATGGTTTGGAGAGACAGGGATATAGGTTCATAGGTAGATACTAGGCTATCTGCCCTAGGGCATTTATAAGCCTAGCCAGAGTGTATTTGGCTTCCGCCTCCCTATTAGATTATCCTACTGTGCCTCTGTAAAGTAGGTCACAGAAGGTACCCTTTTAAAATTAGTTTACTGTGCCTCTGTCTAGCAGGGACACAGGAGTGTCTAGCAGGGACACAGAGGATAGCACCGCTGTGGAATCCCTTCCACTAAAATAAAGGTCATCCCTGCCAATTTTCACCCGCAGCTTAGACGTATAAAAGGGAAAAATAAAAGTTGCCTCAAATTATCTATGGTTTGACTCTAAGTACTCTTAACAGGGACATTCAACTCATTACTAAGTTTGCACATAAGATTTTAAAACACTCAATAGACTCTAATTACTTTTAAACAGGAACATTCAACTCATTTCTAAGTACATAAAATAAAACACTCAGCTTTGGCCGGCTAAGAACTTGCTGTATTCAACTGGACGTATAAGAAAATTTAAGTACCTTTATCTGCACTTTTTTCAAAAAAATACAGTATTTAAATTGATTTTAACTGTGTGTTGCAAGAATATTAACTGAACTGGAAGTTTTGACTCTGCTCTTCAGTTAGCCCCACCCATCCTCCTTGTTTTGTTTTGGTATTAATCTTAGTGGCCTTGTAACTGCCTGCCCCTCTTGTAAATTTGTGTTTGGATACTCCTTCTGGGCCCATCTCATTTGCTCACTCAACTGAGTGCAGTGAGATCATATTCTGATTTCAGGAACTCCTACTGTGTACAAAGAGAGCATCTGGGAAACAGAAAAAAAAATAAGCTTGTTTCCTGCCTTTCCTGTTAAGTGGTATAGACTATTTGTAGGCTTCTGAGCCCTTCTGTGTTGGAGGGAAGCCTTCTAGCTTAGTTTTTTTTCTTATAACTAGCCAGTTTTCTAGTTTCAGCACTCAAATCTGTTTCTTTGATCTCAGCACTTGTTCAGAAAAAAATGTCATCTGCTTTTACTGTACTTGTGTTTCTACCTACTTTATTTTACTTTTGCATCATCTTAAAAGTACTCAATTGTATTTATTACTGCTTGCTGTAACTCATTGTAAGCCTTTTGGTTTAAACACTTGGGCTTCGGACCAGTTGTTTTGCACTGAGAGGGTTTGTGGTCTGCACTGTAGTGGCAGAACAGGTAGCTTACATCCTTCTAGGTTGGGAACTGCTGATTGAGGGCTCAGTGTCTGTTATTCTAAAAGTGTATTAATTCTGGTTTAAGCAATTGGGCTTTCAGGCCAGTTATTTTACATTAAGAGGGTTCGTGGTCTGCACTCTTGTGGGAGGAGAGGCTGGACTCTGCCCTTCTGAGCTGGGAATTTCTGGTTAAAGGCTTATAGTGCATGCATATCTGAATTGCTTCTTACTGAAGTTGGTGCGCCTTGTTTGCTGTGGCATAGACTGGATTCGGCCTGCTGGATCTAGCTTTGTTTGTGTAACTTGAGCACTAATCCAGGCATTCTCTAAAGTATTCAATTGTATTTATTACTGCTTGGTAGTAACTTGATTAAAGTGTAGCTATCATTCTAAGTCTTTTAGATTAAGCACTTGGGCTTCAGACCAGTTGTTTTACATTAGGAAGGTTTGTGGCATGCACTGTGGTGGCAGGACAAGTAGCTTTCATCCTTCTAAGTTGGGAACTGCTGATTGAGAGCCTAGTGTCTGTTATTCTTAAAGTGTATTAGTTCTGGTTTAAGCACTTGGGCTTCAGGCCAGTTATTTTACATTAAGAAGGTTTGTGGTCTGCACTCTTGTGGGAGAAGAGGCTGGACTCTGCCCTTCTGAGCTGGGAATTTCTGGTTAAAGGTTTATAGTGCCTGAATATTTGAACTGTATCTTATTGAAATTGGTACACCTTGTTTGCTGTAGCATAGACTAGATCCAGGCCTGCTGAATCTAGCTTTGTTTATATGCTTGTTGTTTGTTCGCTTGTTATTTCCCTGGAATGCTAATTCCACCTAATACACGGCTTCTCAGCACTTCTGTGGATCACTAGTGATATCTGCATTGCTTACTGTACTTATTTCCTTGTTTCACTTGAAAGAAAGTTACTGTTTGTCATTTTTGCATTTAAGTTACCTGTAACACATTGCACTTAAGTTACCTGGCACTTGCTCGCTAAAGCAATTATATAAGTCAGCACTAAAAATTAAAAGCACTACACCCTCACTCCCCACTGGCCCTTGTTTTCAATTATTAAGGAATTCCCAATATTATTCTAGCATGTCCAAAGGTCAGTTGTCAATCTCCTCTCCGGTCCAGCTGGTGAATCTGGGAATCTTGAGGCAATGTTACAACTGCCTCATGTACACAGACAACCCTCTCCTCCTCCCAACAAATTCCAACACATGTGAGAGATGCAACCATATAGCCAAACTGGAGGCTAAGCTCTCTCAACTCAGTACTGGCATAACCAGTCAGGAGGAGAAGGAATCCACACTCACTACAATTCCAGTCTCACATAGATCTACCACGACAGCAAACCAAACACATAATCACACAAAAACATACTCGGAGGCTCTAAATAAAGATCTGCCTAAGCAGCAGAGACCTCCAAAGCAGACACCCAAGCAACTGCTACCCCAAAACAAAACACGTGCAACACATATCTCACAAAGCCAGTGTGCCAAACAGTCACAGCCCTTAAGACTAAACAACACACCTAATACACTTGTAATAGGTGACTCTATCGTCAGGCACACTGACGTCCCGCTCACCAGGCTGAACAAGGAGAGGGTCACGGTGAGCAGCCTGTCGGGCGCTAGGATCTGCCACATAACACAAGCACTCAGGTCACTCCAAGGCAAGTACAAATATGACTCAGTCATTGTCCATGCTGGTGTGAATGACCTGAGATGTACCTCCCTGGACTACATGAAAAGAGACATAAAGGAGCTCTCTGAGCATATAGCCCAGGCTGGTATGACCCTGACCTTGAGTAGCATCTTACCCTCACCAAGAATGATGCTACAATATGAAGACAAGATGATCAATTTCAACAATTGGCTTAAGTACTGGTGTCATTCAAAGGGGATCCAATGTCTGTCAGCTTGGGATGATATGCTTGACAAGCCATGATGCTTCGCTAGGGACGGCTTGCACCTGTCACCCCTGGGCTTTCGGATATTGGCAAAGGCTCTTGCTACCCCCATAGTGCCTTTTTTAGGCAAGGCTCAAAAGACAAACCCACCTCCATAGGTATCACAAGGGATAAGAAACTAAGAGTAATGCTACTCAACGCCAGAAGTCTAAACCTCAAGATGCACGCACTCAAAACTCTCCTTAGCATGAAGAACATCAATATCTATGCAGTAACAGAAACCTGGTTCAGGGCTCTCGAGAGCACCCCAGCACTACCAGGTTATACCTCATACCATGCTTTTCGGCCCCAAAACTTGGACCGAACCACAAAAGGAGGGGTAGTATCGATATTCATCAAAGATACCCACACCTCCAGGTTAGTGGCAAAGCACGAAGCATCAGAGACTATCCATGTGCAACTAACAGTGGGTAAAACTGCCTTCCAGTTTATAGCCTGCTACAGACCACCCTCCCAAACCCAGGAACCCCACTCGACCTTCCTGAGAACACTGGAAAATATGAAGGTCTCTCCAAACACCATTATATTGGGCAACTTCAACTACCCAAACATAGACTGGGAGCATTACTCTAGCTCCAACACCCTAGCCCAAAGGTTCCTAGAATTTATAAACTCAAATGCTATGGAACAACTTGTTACCACTCCCACAAGAGGGGAAAACATACTGGACCTGATCATCACCAACATGGGGACTCTATGCTCCAGACCAGAAGTGTATCCCTCACTGGTAAGATCAGACCATAAACCAATCTCACTGGATATTCACATCCCGACCCCACCCCCTGCCCAGAAAACCACAGTGAAAAACTTCTCTAAAGCAAATTTCACACTCCTCAAAACCAAGGTGGAATCCTTCAAAGCCCCCGGGCCTGTGGAAAATACAGCCCAGACCGCAGAATCCTTTATAAACGCATTCTACGAACTCCTTCAGGAATGCATGGATCATGCTATCCCAAATAAAACCAAGACCCAATCCTACAAAGGCAGACGTCCTGTCTGGTGGACCCCAGCCATAAACAAACTATACAATAGAAGGAGGAAGCTGCTAAATGATAGAGCAAAATCCCAAAAAGGGAAGGCATCACTGATCAGTATTAGCAAAAAACTACGGGCACTCATAAAATTGTCTAAGGCCAGCTTCGAGAGAAAAATTGCACAGGACACTAAGGATAATTGCAAGGCTTTCTTTAGTTATGTTAGGAACCTGGGTGGTAATTCCCAGATATGCTCAGAATTAGTCCAAAATGACAAAAAATACACCGAACCCACAGACATTGCCAACATCCTAGCTGACAGGTTCAGCGCAAACTTCTCCCCCCCTCCCCACCAAAAGGGCAAATATCTATCCCAGCAGAGTGCTACCCCCCTGACATCTCAGATGCTCAAGTAAGAGACGCCCTCTCCAAAGCAAAAAACACAGCATCAATGGGACCAGACGGTGTCCCAGGCTGCGTCCTACATGAACTCCAAGAAGAGCTAAACCCAAACATAAAACTACTGTTTAATCTCAGCCTTACTACAGGATATGTGCCCAAAGAGTGGCATACAGCAACAGTCGTCCCTCTCCATAAAGGTGGTGCCTCAACGGATCCTGGAAACTATTGCCCCATAAGCCTGACTAGCTTGGTCTGCAAAGCTATGGAAAGGATCATCATGGACCTCATAAATAAAAATATTGGGGACCTACAGACACTGGATCCTACCCAGTTCGGCTTTGTTAAGGGCAGATCCTGCCTCTTAAACCTGGTTGATTTCTTTGAAACAGTCACCAAGGTCATTGACGAGGGGAAGGTGGTCCACACAGCTTACCTGGACCTCGCAAAAGCCTTCGATACAATACCCCACTCTGGCATTATAGATAAGCTCACCAGCTTAAATATAAACCCCTATGTCTCTAGATGGATTGCAAACTGGCTCAAGGACAGAACCCATATGGTTAGAATTGCTGGAGCCATGTCAGACTCCAAACCAGTTACAAGTGGTGTCCCACAAGGCTCAGTCCTGGGACCTCTCTTGTTCGGTATATATTTCTCGGAGGTACAGACCAACATTGAAGGACTGTGGCTGACCAAGTTTGCCGATGACTGCAAACTGGGCGCCATAATCGACTCTCCAGCCGACACAAGCATCCCTCAAAAGGGCCTCATAGAAACAGACAACTGGTGCCAGAGCCATGGACTCAAGCTAAATGCCAAAAAGTGTATAGTCATCCCCTTTGGCAAAAACAAAGTGCCCACAAATTACCACATAGGTGGTAATCCATTAAGTACAGAAGAAGTAATTAGGGACCTGGGGACCCAAGTTGATAGCAATCTCTCATTTGACAACCACGTGGCCAAAGTGGTTAGAAAAACATTTTATATAGCCCACCTAATCATGAAGAGATTCACATCTAGATCAGGGGAGGTCATCATGCCTCTTTACTCATCCCTCATCAGGCCCATAATTGAGTACAATGCCCCTTTTGGGATGTACCTTACCAGACACCTGCAGCAACTGGAAAGACCCCAAAAGTACCTCACCAAGAGGATCAAAGGGCTCAAACAGATGCTATATGCTGCCCAGTTAAAGAAACTCCAGCTCTACTCAGTGGCATACTGCCTGTTCAGAGGCGATCTGTGCGTGACGTGATAAAGCCATGTCCAACCCGAATTAATGGACATGCTGCACCTCAGAAAATCCAAATCCCATCGAGCCGCTACGCCGAGAGACTTGAACCTCAGCACTGAAATAAATAGGACATGCTGGAGGGACAGATTCATAACCCAGAGGCTCCCTTCACTCTGGAATAAAATCCCAGTCCAGGTTAGGCAGAGTCCCTCATTGACTCTCTTCAAGAGGAATCTTGATGAGTGGATGGGAGATCGTAGGTTTACCCCAGGTATCACTTCTGTGTCGCTGTTAGACAGAGGCACAGTATACTAACCTCTAAAAAGGGCATAGCAAAATAAATTTAAAATGGGTGGCGAAAGCCAAACACACTCTGGCTATGCTTATAAATGCCCTAGGGCAGATAGCCTAGTATGAACCTATGAACCTATGAACTAAATGATGTGGATATTCTACAAAAGGGCCTTACAGAAACAGATGCTTGGTGCCAGAACAATGGGCTCAAGCTCAATGCCAAGAAATGTATAGTTATCCCCTTTGGGAAAAAACATGTACCCATGAATTACCACATAGGTGGCAGTACACTAAACACCAAAAGTGTGATAAGAGACTTAGGGACGCAGGTGGACAGTGGCCTCACCTTCAATAACCACATTGCCACAACAGTCAGGAAATCCTTCTATGTGGCACACCTCATCACTAAGGGCATTTCATCCAGAAAAAAAGGAGGTCATTGTCCCACTGTACTCATCCCTCATTATACCTATTATAGAATACAACACCCCATTTGGAATGTACCTCTCAAGACATCTGCAACAACTGGAAAGGTTGCAGAAATACCTCACTAAAAGTATCACAGGCCTAAAGCAGATGCCTTATGCTGACCACCTTAAAACATTCCAGCTATACTCTGTCGCATATCGTCTACTCAGAGGCGATCTCTGCTTAACATACAAAGCCATGTCAAACCCAGAGCTGTTGGACATGCTACACTTAAAGAAATCCCAATCCCTCAAAGCCACAAACTCCAGGGATCTAAACCGTGTCATCACAATAAACAAAACATGCTGGAAGGATAGGTTCCTGACCCAGAGACTCCCCAGACTCCGGAATAGATTTCCCATAAATGTAAAGCAGAGCACCTCCTTGGCCCTCTTCAAAAGGAACCTCGACGATTGGATGGGAGAAAGGAAATTCACCCCGGGGATCACGTCAGTCACCCTGCTAGACAGGGGTCCAGGGAAGTAAATAGTGTGGGAAGAAATAGGCAGGGAATTGTTATGGCTAGGCTTGTATAGGCCCTAGGGCCAATAGACTAGTACCAACCTACGAACCTATGAACGTACTTACTGGGAGGAAAGATTTTGAAATTAAAACTAATAATCACTGTCATCATGGTGAACAACAGATCCAACAAGTAATACTTTTAAAATGTTATCATGAGTAAGTCAAAAAGTTATTTAAAAAATGAATGATTGAAATGTCACGTCACAGTCTTGTCTTATCTTACTGAAACTTCTGACTGCAGTTCTATGTTAGTGTCTAATTAAATGTACATGTTTGTCATATGTGCATTTGTTAGTGACTTGTAGAATAAAAGTCTGGTTAGTGCAGATAAACTCTGCAGACAGTTAACCTTTTAAACTGTGCACAATAACTATTAAAGTAACTGTCTATATAACAAATGAGACGTACAATAATATAGAGTTTGCAGAATTTATTGTCTTCAAGTTTCTTTTCACTACAACATAAATGAAGTTGTCCATGAAACAGCTCTAACAGATCTCCTCTAGAAATCATATTACAACTCACATACATCTTATCCCAAATAAAACCAAGACCCAATCCTACAAAGGCAGACGTCCTGTCTGGTGGACCCCAGCCATAAACAAACTATACAATAGAAGGAGGAAGCTGCTAAATGATAGAGCAAAATCCCAAAAGGGAAGGCATCACTGATCAGTATTAGCAAAAAACTACGGGCACTCATAAAATTGTCTAAGGCCAGCTTCGAGAGAAAAATTGCACAGGACACTAAGGATAATTGCAAGGCTTTCTTTAGTTATGTTAGGAACCTGGGTGGTAATTCCCAGATATGCTCAGAATTAGTCCAAAATGACAAAAAATACACCGAACCCACAGACATTGCCAACATCCTAGCTGACAGGTTCAGCGCAAACTTCTCCCCCCCTCCCCACCAAAAGGGCAAATATCTATCCCAGCAGAGTGCTACCCCCCTGACATCTCAGATGCTCAAGTAAGAGACGCCCTCTCCAAAGCAAAAAACACAGCATCAATGGGACCAGACGGTGTCCCAGGCTGCGTCCTACATGAACTCCAAGAAGAGCTAAACCCAAACATAAAACTACTGTTTAATCTCAGCCTTACTACAGGATATGTGCCCAAAGAGTGGCATACAGCAACAGTCGTCCCTCTCCATAAAGGTGGTGCCTCAACGGATCCTGGAAACTATTGCCCCATAAGCCTGACTAGCTTGGTCTGCAAAGCTATGGAAAGGATCATCATGGACCTCATAAATAAAAATATTGGGGACCTACAGACACTGGATCCTACCCAGTTCGGCTTTGTTAAGGGCAGATCCTGCCTCTTAAACCTGGTTGATTTCTTTGAAACAGTCACCAAGGTCATTGACGAGGGGAAGGTGGTCCACACAGCTTACCTGGACCTCGCAAAAGCCTTCGATACAATACCCCACTCTGGCATTATAGATAAGCTCACCAGCTTAAATATAAACCCTATGTCTCTAGATGGATTGCAAACTGGCTCAAGGACAGAACCCATATGGTTAGGAATTGCTGGAGCCACGTCAGGCTCCAAACCAGTTACAAGTGGTGTCCCGCAAGGCTCAGTCCTGGGACCTCTCTTGTTCGGTATATATTTCTCGGAGGTACAGACCAACATTGAAGGACTGTGGCTGACCAAGTTTGCCGATGACTGCAAACTGGGCGCCATAATCGACTCTCCAGCCGACACAAGCATCCCTCAAAGGGCCTCATAGAAACAGACAACTGGTGCCAGAGCCATGGACTCAAGCTAAATGCCAAAAGTGTATAGTCATCCCCTTTGGCAAAAAAAGTGCCCACAAATTACCACATAGGTGGTAATCCATTAAGTACAGAAGAAGTAATTAGGGACCTGGGGACCCAAGTTGATAGCAATCTCTCATTTGACAACCACGTGGCCAAAGTGGTTAGAAAAACATTTTATATAGCCCACCTAATCATGAAGAGATTCACATCTAGATCAGGGGAGGTCATCATGCCTCTTTACTCATCCCTCATCAGGCCCATAATTGAGCACAATGCCCTTTTGGGATGTACCTTACCAGACACCTGCAGCAACTGGAAAGACCCCAAAAGTACCTCACCAAGAGGATCAAAGGGCTCAAACAGATGCTATATGCTGCCCAGTTAAAGAAACTCCAGCTCTACTCAGTGGCATACTGCCTGTTCAGAGGCGATCTGTGCCTGACGTATAAAGCCATGTCCAACCCGAATTAATGGACATGCTGCACCTCAGAAAATCCAAATCCCATCATCGAGCTACCGAGAGACTTGAACCTCAGCACTGAAATAAATAGGGCATGCTGGAGGGACAGATTCATAACCCAGAGGCTCCCTTCACTCTGGAATAAAATCCCAGTCCAGGTTAGGCAGAGTCCCTCATTGACTCTCTTCAAGAGGAATCTTGATGAGTGGATGGGAGATCGTAGGTTTACCCCAGGTATCACTTCTGTGTCGCTGTTAGACAGAGGCACAGTATACTAACCTCTAAAAAGGGCATAGCAAAATAAATTTAAAATGGGTGGCGAAAGCCAAACACACTCTGGCTATGCTTATAAATGCCCTAGGGCAGATAGCCTAGTATGAACCTATGAACCTATGAACTAAATGATGTGGATATTCTACAAAAGGGCCTTACAGAAACAGATGCTTGGTGCCAGAACAATGGGCTCAAGCTCAATGCCAAGAAATGTATAGTTATCCCCTTTGGGAAAAAACATGTACCCATGAATTACCACATAGGTGGCAGTACACTAAACACCAAAAGTGTGATAAGAGACTTAGGGACGCAGGTGGACAGTGGCCTCACCTTCAATAACCACATTGCCACAACAGTCAGGAAATCCTTCTATGTGGCACACCTCATCACTAAGGGCATTTCATCCAGAAAAAAAGGAGGTCATTGTCCCACTGTACTCATCCCTCATTATACCTATTATAGAATACAACACCCCATTTGGAATGTACCTCTCAAGACATCTGCAACAACTGGAAAGGTTGCAGAAATACCTCACTAAAAGTATCACAGGCCTAAAGCAGATGCCTTATGCTGACCGCCTTAAAACATTCCAGCTATACTCTGTCGCATATCGTCTACTCAGAGGCGATCTCTGCTTAACATACAAAGCCATGTCAAACCCAGAGCTGTTGGACATGCTACACTTAAAGAAATCCCAATCCCTCAAAGCCACAAACTCCAGGGATCTAAACCGTGTCATCACAATAAACAAAACATGCTGGAAGGATAGGTTCCTGACCCAGAGACTCCCCAGACTCCGGAATAGATTTCCCATAAATGTAAAGCAGAGCACCTCCTTGGCCCTCTTCAAAAGGAACCTCGACGATTGGATGGGAGAAAGGAAATTCACCCCGGGGATCACGTCAGTCACCCTGCTAGACAGGGGTCCAGGGAAGTAAATAGTGTGGGAAGAAATAGGCAGGGAATTGTTATGGCTAGGCTTGTATAGGCCCTAGGGCCAATAGACTAGTACCAACCTACGAACCTATGAACGTACTTACTGGGAGGAAAGATTTTGAAATTAAAACTAATAATCACTGTCATCATGGTGAACAACAGATCCAACAAGTAATACTTTTAAAATGTTATCATGAGTAAGTCAAAAAGTTATTTAAAAAATGAATGATTGAAATGTCACGTCACAGTCTTGTCTTATCTTACTGAAACTTCTGACTGCAGTTCTATGTTAGTGTCTAATTAAATGTACATGTTTATAAATTTATGTAATATAACACATTACTTGATAAAATGAATTAGTTAAGAGTTGGTGTCCATATGAAATATACTAAATTTTAAAATGAATATAAATACATAGAAAGGTTTTGATAAATATGTACCTTTTATTTTCTAGTTTTTTATAGTTTGGTACACTGTTACATATACATACATATTTTGTAATATATGTTAGGATATACATAGTATTCTAGATACAGATTTAGTAGTATGTCAATTTGTTAATAGAAATACATAAATGCATAGTTGTATATTTATATATTTTTTCATATTCATATTTTTATTTTTATTTTTATTTTATTTTTACTTTATTGCAATTTACCATTTGCTCAAGTAAGTGTTTAGAATTACATACACAAAAAATAAACATACATATTATTATTTAAATATTATTTAAATTTATTTATCTTAACACTTAAACACATTTGGTTAAATAAATATTTGCAAACGAATGTAGTATATTTGAAGCAATTTAGGAAGTAATGAATATATGGAATTTGTATTGCGTTTATGTATATTTATAACCGCAATATAAACTAGGTTGGTTTTAAAGTTATTTTATCATTTAATCCAGAAAGGAATATTGGTTGTTGAAAGCGTGTTTAAAACATTTTACATATAAAATATCCTATAAAATATCTTAAAAGAAGTTACATGTCTAGAATTGTGATTAAATAAACAGCTTGTCTTTAACTATTTGGACTGAGGTGTTTACCGGATTCTTAGCGGTTGTGAGAAGTTTCGTTTTTAGTTCTTGGTCTGTATTTGTGTCTTCATGGAGCCGGTATCACCAAATGGTTCAACTATAACATCCGAAAACTCTGAGGGTGACGGAAATTTAACAGTCCTTATAGGGCTGCTAACGCAAAAAGTGGATTCGCTAACACAGAAGCTTGAAGAAGCCACTGGCCAACGACCTATTTTGGAGGATGTTAACAGTAATAACAGCAATGTTCCTAGTACTGGTACTGTCAATATGCATTCAAATCAGAATTCACGAGGTGTTGGTGCACGGACAACAGATGGTATGAGTAGTACTATAGGAGCGAACGCTCGTGGGGGTCCTAATTTTAATGCTACAAATGTGGGCTTCCAAGAAGCAAGGAACAACGACCAGAGTGAAGGACCAGCACCAACGGCTTTAAGGAGCCTTAACACTTGGGTTAATAGACCATTCGCTTTCAACAATGTTTTTTCGGATACAACTAATACTCCTGAACAGGAGGTAAGTTTAGATTTAGCATCTAAACTAAATCATTTTGATGAGAAACTGTTTAAAGTACGTAAACTTCAACTTGAAATAGCATACTTTCAGGAATGTGTAAATTTAAAAATAGTACCGAAAGGATTAAGACAGTGGCAGTTTCCAACGGGGCTAATAGAGGGGTCGCCCTTTCATAATGCATTAATCACAATGTTGGCTTGGAGCTACTTGATTTATTTTGCGTCCATTACCAACTGATTGTAGACACTTTATCGTTTGAAATTGAAGAATTAGACTTCTCTATTAAGAATGACATGAACTTTATGAGATATCGTTTTGAGTATGAGAGGTGTTTTCCTAGTATTGATGAACACATGGTGAAACTTAACAATACAAAAAATAAAAAAAAATCACCCGTGATCTCAGAGATTATAAAGAGGGAAGGGCTTATCCTAAGCCCCCACTTATACAGGGTTTAATTACTGTTCCGTGTAGTACTATGGAAATAGGAGTGGAGAACTTATAACTGACCAACAACATGATCGTGAAGCTCATTTTAACAATGGTGATAACTTTTCTGTTCCGGACCAAAGTGAGCAGAATGAAATAAGACGTAGCGAAAGGCTTATTCAAGCTAATAATTCTAATAATAAAAACTCTTATATTAACAATATAAGAGGGTCCAATAACAAGCAAAATCAAAATTTTCGGAACCCTCCGTTCAAACAGGGGGCACAGAACAACAGGGCAACAAGGAACAGGAAGAAGAAATGGTAACGGAGGCGTTGATTGTTAACCCTCCATTGGATGAAACACCAACCTGTGAAGTACTTTTTAATTCTGGACATGATTTTAAAATTTTTAATTAACAAATACTACTATCTGTTTAGAAACTGTGGATCTATTGTCTAAAGGCTATACCTTTGTGCCATCTCAACAATTTGATTTAGCGAACACATTAATTGATGTAAAACGTTTTACTAGGAAAATTAATTTAATGGCAATAATGGGTAAGAGTGTAAGTGATAAACCCGACTTGTATGTACCTAGTGCGTTTAACCCTCCTTTACACCCGCTTTTAGCGCTTTTTGAAAGTGCTACTGAATTAGATCTTAGGAACTTGAGAAAGTTTAATCAGAATAGAGTGCACCATAAATATAATGTTAGTAAAGAAGAAAAAGAGCTACTGGATTTTTTTTATGTCAAGCTCCCATTCGTATTATGAAGCCCGATAAAGGAGGCGGTTTAGCCATAATGGCAATTGATGACTATGACTCTAGAATGTATGCTATTCTTGATTCTGAAACATACATAAAGGCATCTTTAAATGAAATGAATAGTGCACATACGAAAGTAAAGGCATTTATAGAAGAGCTTTATATTGAAGCTAGAATTGACAAAAATACATATATTTATTTGCAACAACCTTCTCCTAGGACACCATGTTTCTTTGGGATACCAAAAATACATAAGAACTTAAATAACCCGCCTATGAGGCCTTTAGTAGATGGGAGAAATAGTATTACATATACTTGTGCAAAAGTATTAGATAATATATCACAAAAGTATGTATTATTGGAAAACCAGATATCTAAGGACTCTTGGTCCTTTTTGAAATCAATCAACAGTTTACCCTTTCACTCTGAATCTTTTTTTGTCACAGTGGATGTGAAACATCTCTATTCTAGTATTCCACATAATATAGAAATAGAATGGGTGAAAAATATGCTAAGATTATTGAATGCACCAATAAGTGAGGTTAAACTGGTTGGAGAGTTGATAGATATGGTTCTTTCATATAATTACGTGAAATTTAATAAGGACTTATTCCACCAAAAGATAGGCGTCGCTATGGGTTCACCGTGTGGTGTAGCTATTGCTAATTTAGTGATGGCATTTTGGGAGAGGTCCTTTTTGCTGAGTAAAGTAGAATTCAAAAGGAAGATATTATATTACACACGTTTCTTGGACGACATTTTTATCTTGTTTCAAGGTACGGAAAAACAACTTTTAGAATTATTAACATTATTTAATAATACAACTGATTTCTTGAGTTTTACTTTTCGGCATAATAAAGATTAAATAGAATATTTAGATGTCGCCTTGAGAAAGGACTATATAAAGAACACTTATGTGTCCAAAATATATAGGAAAGAGACATACTCTATGTATTTGCATTATACCAGTTGCCACCCCAAGCACCAAAAAAGATCTGTTGTTAAGGGGCAACTGGTAAGAGCAGCCAGAATGACTACAAATGATGATGAATTTTATGAAGAATGTGGAATTATGCTTAATTTTTTTACACAGAGGGGTTACCCTTTGGATTTTCTTATGGAAATTGTTGCTGAAGTTAAAATGAAAAGACTAACAGGAGAATACACCCCAATTTTAAGTAACAGTCAGCAACAAGAGGTAGACTTAGTAGTTGCTAAAGATAGGTCTGAAATTATTCATGGTTGCAACTTTATTTGTACATTCAATTTGGATTCTAGTTATATAACAAATATTGTTGTAAAGAACTGGGAATACCTAATGAATGACAGTTTTTTTAGGGAATTACTCCCAGTTCAACCAAAAACAATATTCAGGCGAGGTAACAATTTAAAAGGAATACTCCAAAGGAATAGAAACCATTTTACAACGAAGGCGGGAATGCACAAGTGTTGTATGTGCAGGTGTTGTAAATATATAGATGAAGGGTGTAATTTTACAATAAATGATAGAACATATAGTTCAAGACTGAAATATAACTGTAATAGCAGACAAGTTGTTTATCTGGCCAAATGTACTCAATGCCCAGCATTTTATATCGGGAAGACCGATAGAAAATTATGCGAAAGAATCAATGAACATATTTACAAAATTAACAAAAAGAAAATGGAAAATGCATTGGCTAGGCACGCCTCTGAATTTATAGGGCACAGTTTTAAGTTTAGGGTTATTGATCAATTAATGCAAGATGGTAGAGGGGGTTATGACTCGTTAAAAATAGAAAGGAAAGAACTTGTTTGGCAGCTTAGGACCAATGCTCATAGGATACCGGGCATCAATGAGATGTGCTCAATAATAAGAAGTTATGTACCTACCATAACGTTCCATGTTAGTTGTCTTCTTCTCGCCTTCTTTCTTGCTGGATGGGCTTGGAGCCGATCCTCGGCTCCGACTCGGCCAATACTAAAGCTCGAGAGCTAATTCCACCGGCTTGAGGCTCCCCCATATCCCACAATGCTAGGCGGTAACTCCTCAGATCTCGTTTGAAAGCTAGGCCAAGCAAGAAAAGGTCTCCATAATATGGAGAAGGGTAATCCACCTCTATAGGGCTGAATGTGAGGTGACTTAAACCTAACAGAGGAACTATATAGAGGTGGTAAAACAGTGGGAGAAAGATCATAGTGGTCACAATTTATCTCCTCTAGGTCTGTCCAGGCTAGGGGGAAGGAGGGTGGGACACAAGAAAGAAGGCGAGAAGAAGACAACTAACATGGAACGTTATGGTAGGTACATAACTTCTTAATGTTAAGTTGTCTATCTCGCCTTCATTCTTGCTGGATGGGACAGCGTCCCTAGCACCTTGTCCCAGGTGGCCTATCAGAACAGACTCTTGAGAACAGTGGAACCAAAGTTGGCACGGTCTCTGGAGGCTATGTCCAACTTGTAATGAGAAATGAAGGTATGAGGTGAGGCCCAAGTTGCTGCTGAACAAATAGAGTCAATAGGAAGCCTATCCTGAAAGGCTATGGATGTGGCTAATGCCCTTGTAGAGTGAGCTCTAGGCTTAGAGGACAATTGTTGGTGTCTGATCTCATAAATATAAGTAATCGTAGAAGTAAGCCATCTCGAAAGTGACACTTTAGAGACTGGAAGACCCATCTTGCCTTCCGCATAGGAAACAGCTGGTCTGTTTTTCTGAACTGTTTAGTCCTGTCTAAATAATACCTTAGTTGGCGATGAACATCTAAAGAGTGCAATTTTTGTTCTGACCTGTTGCCATAATTGGGGAAAAAAAATGGAAGATCAATAGTTTGATTCAGGTTTGTTTGAGAGGCCACTTTAGGCAAAAAAGATGGATTGGTACGCAAGGAAACTCTATCTTTGTGAAAAATTAGATATGGAGGACGACAGCATAGAGCATGAAGTTCCGAAACCCTTCTAGCCGAGGTGATGGCTATTAGAAAAAGCGTTTTCCAAGACAGCAACTTCATAGAACATGAAGCCGCAGGTTCAAAGGGGGGTAGAATCAAAGATGCTAAAACCAAGTTCAGATCCCATGGAGGATGTGGATCCTTGACAGGGGGTTTAAGAAGAAAAACTCCCTTCAGAAAAGCTTTACAGAGTTTTTGAGACATAATAGTAGACTCTGACACTCCCACATGAAAATTAGATATAGCCGCCAATTGAACTCTGATAGTAGAAGGAGAAGAGCCTGCTTGGAAAAGCTGAGCTAGAAAATCAAGGATGGACTGAATAGGAGCAGTAAAGGGGTCTATTTCCTTGGACACTGCCCATAAAGAGAAATATTTCCATTTGCTGCTATAAATCTTCCGGGTAGAAGACTTATGAGAAGCTATCAGAATATCTCTGAGTGAGATATTAAGGGAAGTCTGGCTAAGGTTGGAATTGGAGGAACCACGCTGTGAGGTTCAAGGAGGGAAGGGATTGGTGCAGTTGACCCGATTGATGGATCAAGAGATCTGGAACTGGGTCCAGATGCCATGGTTGTGCCAAAAGGTAACGATGAAGAAAGGGAAACCAAACTTGTCGAGGCCAATAAGGGGCAATGAGGATCATTAAGGCCTTCAGAGCAATGGCTTTCCGAATCAGCTGAGGTATCAGTGGGAAGGGGGGAAAGGAATACAGGAGCCCCGGAGGCCAATCGTGAGCTAGAGCATCTCTGATGGGATGACCTGGTAGGGGAAAGTGGGTGAAGAACTTGGTACACTTGCTGTTTTGGGGAGTGGCAAAAAGATCGCAGCAAGGATGGCCCCAAGTTCGAAAAACTTCTTCCAACACTGATTTCTTCAGAGACCACTCGTGAGGCATGAGGATTGGTCTGCTCAATCTGTCTGCTATCACATTGGACTTGCCGGGAATGTGTGTTGCTATCAGGAAGCGCTGAGAAGAGATCGCCCATTGCCACAGTCTGAGTGCTTCTTGATATAAGGGGTAAGATTTGGTTCCGCCTTGTTTGTTGATGTACCACACTACAGACATATTGTCCATCTGAATTGCTATAGTTCCCTTGGTAAGAGAGTCTTGAAGGGCTTGCAATGCTAGAAGCACTGCTCTCATATCTAGAACATTTATGTGCAAGTGGCACTCGATCGGCTGCCACGTGCCCTAGACTGTCCTGCCCTGGTAATGCCCCCCCCCACCCTATCAGGGAGGCGTCCGTTGTCAGAGTTGCAGCCGGGGGCGGGGGGGGTGAAGGGTCTGCCTAGAAGAAGTTGGGGGGAAGTAACCCACCATAGAAGATGATTCCTGCATGACTGAGTTATGCTGATAGTGTGGGAAATTGGTAGAAGTTGAAAGGACCACTGAGTGAAAAGCATCCACTGTAGAATCCTCATGTAAAAGCGGGCTAAGGGGAGGAGAGGAATAGCCACCGCCATAATCCCTAGGACTTTCAAAACCAGTCTGACCTTGACCTTGTTCTGTCGTAAGAGAAGGGAAACCTGCTTGTGAATGTCTGCTACTCTTTGTTCTGTGAGTCTGGCTGACAGACTGACTGTATCTAATCTTGCACCTATAAAAATAATAGATTGACAAGGCGACAAGACAGACTTTTCGTAATTTACCGAGATGCCCAGAGCCCGACAGGTTCGTAAGGTGTAGTCTTTGGCTAAGAGAAGAAGATGCCTGGTGGTGGCAATCAGGAGCCAGTCGTCTAAATATGGAAACACCTGGAATCCCCGGCCCCTCAAATGAGTGGCGACCACTGCCATGCATTTGGTGAACACTCGGGGGGCTGTAGTGAGACCAAAGGACAGGGCTCTGAACTGAAAATGACTGTCCCCTAGCCTGAAGCGGAGAAATCTCCTGGATTGTCTGTTCACTTTGATGTGATAGTACGCATCCTGGAGATCTATAGAGCACATCCAGTTGTCCTGGCCCAGAAAGAGCAGGATGGACTGCAGCGTGACCATCCGAAATTTCGTTTTCTTGACAAACTTGTTCAAGTTGCTGAGATCCAAAATGGGTCTCAGATCCCCTGTTTTTTTTGGAACCAAAAAGAATTTGGAGTAAATTCCGGATCCTTGTTGGTCTGCTGGAACTGGTTGAATGGCTCTTTTTGCTAGCAGCTTTGAAATTTCTAGTGCTGCTTGTTCCCTTTGACTGGGTGGAACGTCTGGAAGGGATTTTCCGGACTGCTTTGGGATGCGAATAAAAGGGATTCTGTAGCCTTTGGATATGATAGACTGTACCCACTTGTCTTGAGTAAGGGAGAGCCAGGCTTTTGGGTACAGAGATAATCTTCCCCCAACTGCCTCCGAAGGTAGACAGTCGGGCAACCCCTCAGGGGTGCTGAAAGGGTTTGTCAGAGAAAGTTTCTCGACTACCCTGATTCTGCGGGCCCCCTCTGCCTCTAGGACGGCATCTATTATTATTGTTCCCCCCTCTGCCTCTAGGGGGAAAATGACTCTGTGCGTCCGGTAAGACTCCCTGTGGTTGTTTGCAGAACCACATCTTCCCCCCCTTCTGACCTTTGGGGTAAGGCCTAAAAGGGGTAGAAAAACAGACTCCGACGGCAGAAAGAGTCTTACCTTCTACCTCGCACCTTGTCAGAGTATCCTTCACTTGTGGACCAAAGAGAGATGATCCGTCAAAAGGGGAGTTAGTGAAAGATGCCTTGAAAGGGTCCGCAAAGCTACATAGCCGTATCCAGGCATGGCGACGTAAAGCCACCCCTGTACCTGCAGCTCTGCTCACTCCATCAGCCGCGTATGAAATCAGGCGCATGGAGGAGTTAACCACTGAATTAAGGGTAGCCAGCTGGGAGTTCATCCTATCTTGAAACCCCGCAGCTGATGGGTCCTTCAATACTTCACTCATTTCCTTGAGCAAGTCCCTCTGGAGATGAGTGAAATGACACAGGTAATTCAGCAAACGCATGGAAAAAGTCGCTGATGAAAACATCCACTTACCGTACCTGTCCATGGTCCTAGATTCCTTATTAGGAGGATGGACAGGCACCGAAGGATCCGCTAATTCCTTCTTGGTGGCAGCAGCCACCACCATGGCATCCACAGAGACACCTTTGGACAAAATCTCCTTGTCTTTGGGGGCAGTGATAAATTTGGCTGGCCTCCTAGGGGTGGGTTCCACCAAATCAGGAGCCGTCCAAGCCTTCCTCGCAACCACTTCCATGAGTGGGTCAAAGGGAGGGGACACCCAGGAGGTGGAAGGTCGAGAACCAAACGCCTCAAGGTACACTGATTCATCTTCTGAAGGGTTAAGGGCTGGCCAATTCCCCCTCTGCTTCAGGATTTCCAGTATGTCTGCAAAGGAGACATCTTCAGAGGAGGAACGAGGGGAACCCTCAGAATCTTCCAAATCAGTGTCAGAGGTGACAGACTCAGGGGAGTCAATGTGCTTCCTCTTGCACTGTCTCTTCCTAGGAGGTTCCTCTGCAAGATCAGGAGAGGCCTCAGAAGAGGAGGAAATTCCCACTGGGGAAACTTGAGGCGCAGATTCTCTATGGTCCGAAGCAAGAGGGTGAGAAGAAATCACCGCAGGCACTGTAGAGGGAGGAGCTGTTGGAGCCGACTGTGGAGGAGAACCAGGTTCTAACACACTCCGCATGACCTCAAAGGCACCCCTATCAGGCAGGGCCAGAGGTCTCTGCTCTGAAGAGCTGAAAACCTCCCCCGGCACTGACAAGGATGGCTCCGAAGCTGATGTCGGAGCCGAACTAACCAGCGCCGAAGCACCGAGAGGGAGACCGGGGTCGGACAAGGGTCCGATGCCACTCGCCCCCTTGGAGCTGATGAGGGAAGTCCGGCGCCGAGATCCCTCCAAGGAGGAGATCGGAGCAGATGACGGTGCCAAAAGGAAAGGTATCAGTTCCGACGCTCCCACAGTCTCGGCTCCAAGCAGCACTGGCTCCGAACTCGATAGAGTCGGAGGAGGAATGCCTAATGGAACAGGGGCAGCCATCGACTGTTGAGTCGGGCTGTGTAACATCTGGGCCAGTGCCTTGGACTTAAGAAGTCTACTCACCACCATCTGCAAATCATGGTCCGAAAGTCTGGAGGACCTAGAGGTGTGTGACCTATGGCTCCATTCAGACAAGAGCGGTGAGGCTGGAGCCGAATGAACAGAGCTGATAGAAGGAGACCTGGACCTCTTCCTAGTAGTCGGTTCCGACAAAAGTGTCGGAGCCGACTTAGACTTGTCTGTCTCGGCTCCAGCCGGAGCCGAGGACACAGTATGTGTAGTAGGTCTAGAATCATTGGCTCCAGCCGGAGCCGATGGTTGAACCGTTAAAACGGTCTTAGAACCTCTGGAGGACGGCTCGGACGCTGGAGCCGACTGCCTGGAGGGCTTAAAAGGTTTCCCCGACATGGACTGTGTCGGGGGACCCTCAGGCTTTAATAAGCCTCTTAAAATTAGCTTATTTTTACGTTCCTGCAGGACTCTAGGGCTGAAACCATGACAGACAGCACAAGAGTCCTGCAGGTGTAAAGGTCCCAGGCAGTATACACAAGAAGTGTGACCGTCTGTCAGAGACATCTTCTGACAGCACGAGTCACACTTCTTAAAGCCTGAGACCTTCGATTCCTTAGACATCTCTAAGAAAAAACGATAGTGTAATCACTCACACACACACAGATTACACTAAAAATAAAAAGGGTAATTATTTAAGCAAAAAATTCCCTAAAAAACACACAGTCACTCCAACTACTAGGAGGGGTGGGAAGGGGCCTAAGGGCCTAAGGGAAGAACTCCTGAAAAAGTTTTTGAAAAGGGGAGAAAATTGGTAGGGAGAGTAAAACTATTTAATTAACTAACTAACTACTATAGAAAAATAACTAAAAGGGGGTCTATTTAGCAAAAAGAATTTATCTAAGGAACTAACCTGCAGAGCCAGTTGGAAAGAGCAACTCGTCAGCTAAGCGGCAAACGAGATCTGAGGAGTTACCGCCTAGCATTGTGGGATATGGGGGAGCCTCGAGCCAGTGGAATTAGCTCTCGAGCTTTAGTATTGGCCGAGTCGGAGCCGAGGATTGGCTCCGAGCCCATCCAGCAAGAATGAAGGCGAGATAGACAACTTAACATTGTGTATTTTAAGATTAAAAAATTTAGAGAGATGAAATCGAAATATCAATAGTTCAATACACAATCAAATTGGTTAAATATTTTTAAACACCAGTATAGTTTTGGTATACAGACAAGTTTATAAAAGTGGTTTATAAAAGTGGATTAAATAAAAGGAGTGTTATATATATTTATTTATTTATAAATTTATGTAATATAACACATTACTTGATAAAATGAATTAGTTAAGAGTTGGTGTCCATATGAAATATACTAAATTTTAAAATGAATATAAATACATAGAAAGGTTTTGATAAATATGTACCTTTTATTTTCTAGTTTTTTATAGTTTGGTACACTGTTACATATACATACATATTTTGTAATATATGTTAGGATATACATAGTATTCTAGATACGGATTTAGTAGTATGTCAATGTGTTAATAGAAATACATAAATGCATAGTTGTATATTTATATATTTTTTCATATTCATATTTTTATTTTTATTTTTATTTTATTTTTACTTTATTGCAATTTACCATTTGCTCGAGTAAGTGTTTAGAATTACATACACAAAAAATAAACATACATATTATTATTTAAATATTATTTAAATTTATTTATCGAAACACTTAAACACATTTGGTTAAATAAATATTTGCGAACGAATGTAGTATATTTGAAGCAATTTAGGAAGTAATGAATATATGGAATTTGTATTGCGTTTGTATATATTTATAACCGCAATATAAACTAGGTTGGTTTTAAAGTTATTTTATCATTTAATCCAGAAAGGAATATTGGTTGTTGAAAGCGCGTTTAAAACATTTCACATATAAAATATCCTATAAAATATCTTAAAAGAAGTTACATGTCTAGAATTGTGATTAAATAAACAGCTTGTCTTTAACTATTTGGACTGAGGTGTTTACCAGATTCTTAGCGGTTGTGAGAAGTTTCGTTTTTAGTTCTTGGTCTATATAACAAACGAGACGTACAATAATATAGAGCTTGCAGAATTTACTGTCTTCAAGTTTCTTTTCACTACAACATAAATGAAGTTGTCCATGAAGCAGCTCTAACAGATCTCCTCTAGAAATCATATTACATCTCACATATATACATTCTTATGAAAGCAGTCTTTTGGGAACTCTCAAAGTTATTATTTTGGTATTTAGGGAGTCTTTCCTGTTCTGTGTGAAAAATGTCTTATGATGATGTCATGCAGTCTAATTAAACTTTTTACAGAGTCTTTCCTGTTTGGGAATGTTTCCGTGTGAAAGCAGTCTTCTGATGATGTTCTGCAGTCTGTTAATAAGCTCCTTTGTGTTCTTGTTTCAAGGTGAATTACTTGACACTTCAGTTTGCCTCCAACTCGGTTTCTTTCTCACACATGCATCCTTATCTGTATTTTTCAAGCTGTACCAGCATGTTACATTTATACATGACTGAATGACACTTATTTATTTGATTTTTCCTTGCTTTTCAGCTAAGAGCAATTTAACCCTTTTTAGCAAGCAGAAATGTATGCATCTTACTGACTATATTTTTCCTACATATATTAACCAACAGAAGTGTATATGCATTTAACTAGCAAACAGATGTACATGCACTTATAAATCTCTGTATATCTAAAAATTCCGTTTTATTTTTAAAAATAGGAAACAAAACCTTTAGTTTTCTTTTGATACACATTAAAACACAGTTTTATGTTGTCAACACAATGATAACAACCATTACTATTAGAACTGGATGAACTTTTTAATTTAACAACTTTTTTCCTTTTGAAGACCATCCTGTAAAAATGTTTTACCAGTTATGAGCTGTATTTTGCAATTGCTGAATATGACTCTATACAATGATTTTACATTGACAATGATTGTTGATATTATTGCAAAGGCACTGCATTCTTTTTTTTGAATAAACACATTGTAAATATCATACTTTGACTTGTTACTATGCATATAAATGAACTGAGGAGTAATTTCTGTGAACAGTTTAAAGTTTGAATGATAAATTGTCCATAGAAAGCATGGTCTATACACTGCAGAATGCTGTTTACATATTAAACCCTTTACAGTACAGCATAAGCTTGCTTATATAAAATATTTTTGCATTTGTACATACATGGCTGTAATCTACACTCATTCCAGTCTACAAACTCAGTATTAAACTGGAGACTGCTAACCAAGCATCACTTGAAACATTAAAATGTAATTATGGTATTTTTGCTTTACTACCGTACATGTTGGTACCCTAATCAATTGATGACAATAAACAAAGTGGTTGTCTTTTAATAATTACTTAATTATTAACACAGACCAGTATGTTTTTACTTGTACCTTTATTTTAGTCCCTTCTGCAGTGCTGTTTACACAGTCAGTGTAAAATTGAAAGAGTGTCATTTCCCCTGTAGTATGCAGTAATGTACTGCAGTATTGTTTATTTACTTCATGCTGTCAGAACTGAATGTATGCCTACCCTCTGGCTGTTACTCAGACTGTGACACTTTGGTTTTACATATTTGCTTTATTAGGTCACTAACAACCTGTGGACTATTGTCTGATTTGATAAATTTTGGCAATTCCCAATAACAAAAAATATTTTTTTTATAAAGCTTTTGCTGTTGCCTGTGCTTTCATAGTTTTAGTGTGAATTGCCTTTACCCATTTTGAAAAGACATTTACTGCTACTTGGCAAGGGACCTGCATAATTTATTTTAACTGCATTCCACAGCCCATTTACTAGCTGTACTCAGTGTAAATTATTATTTTTTCTTTTAGCATTTTCTTGCAAACAGATAATGATATGTATGCACAATTGTGATGTTTTACAATTACCAAATAGGATTTCTGTAGACTCTCTTGCTTTTTGCTTAGTGCTGCATGTGAACACATAACAATTATGTTTTAGCAACGATAATGTTTTAGAAAGACATAAGCCAACTTGGCCTGGCAATCACTCTCTTTTTCTGGACCTTATAAAGTTCATTACCAGTAACATTTTATCTCATACAACATTTCTTGTAACTATTCATTCCAGCATGGAAAGATTTTAACTCACATAAAACAAAATTTCTTCTTTCTGCACATTCCAGACTCTGCAAAACTATAGTACATTTCTTAACCCCTTTAGCATTTTACTTTACCTACAGTCATTTGCTAATACTCTTGTAACTTGATATTAGAATGCAGTTGTAAAACACTTAGAATTATAACAAATATTTTAATTTGCCCAACTGTGCATACATTTTAAACTTGTGTTATTTGTAGCATTTTGTACTCAGTACAACCTTATATTAGTAACATTGGCATTGAATATTGTTTTTGCTGGAGTCTCTGCATTTTGATGCTATAATACAATTACAAAATATTGTAAAAAAACAAAAGAGATATTGGCTTAACTAACACATGCTTAAAACAGATATATTTGCATTATTTACATTTAGGTTCATAGGTTTAGGTTCATAGGTTCATACTAGGCTATCTGCCCGAGGGCATTTATAAGCCTAGCCCATAGTTTTGTGGCTTACGCCACCCCTTAGTTTGGAGAAACTATGCCCATTATTTAGCTGTGCCTCTGTCGAGCAGTGACACTGAGGTAGCCCCTGGGGTGTATCTGTGATCTCCCATCCATTGGTCAAGATTCCTCTTGAACAAGGCCAGCGAGGTGCTCTGCCTCACATAAACCGGGATTTTGTTCCACAGCATAGGGAGTCTTTGGGTGATGAATCTATCCCTCCAGCACGTCCTATTAATAACCGTGTCGAGGTTTAAGTCACCCGCCTTGTGGCTCTGAGGGATCTAGATTTTTTGAGATGAAGCATATTCATCAAATCTGGGTTTGACATGGCCTTGTATGTCAGGCATAGGTCACCTCTGAGCAAGCAGTACGCAACTGAATATAACTGGAGTTCTTTCAGTCGTGCAGCATAAGACAGATTTTGAGACCCTTTATCCTTTTGGTGAGGAACTTTGTGGCCTCTCCAGCTGCTGCAAGTGTCGGGTCAGATACATTCGAATGGGGCATTGTACCGATCATTGGTCTGATGAGTGATGAGTATAGGAGACTATGACTTCCCTTGATCTAGATGTGAATCCCTTCATGATAAGGTGGGCAATGTAGAAGGTCTTCCTAACTACTTTAGCAATATGAGTGTCGAATGAAAGGCTACTGTCAACCTGGGTTCCCAGGTCCCTAATAACTTCTTCTGTGTTCACGGGATTGCCACCTATATGGTAGCTAGGGGTAACCTTATTTTTCCCGAAGGGTATGACTATGCATTTCTTGGCATTTAACTTGAGGCCATGGCTCTGGCACCAGTTATCCGTTTCTGTGAGACCCTTCTGAAGGATATCTGTGTCGGATGTGTTCTCAACTACGGCGCCCAGTTTGCAGTCATCTGCGAACTTTGTCAGCCATAACCCTCCTGTGTTTGCTTGTACATCAGAAAAGTAGATGCCAAACAAGAGTGGGCCCAGGACTGAGCCCTGTGGGACACCACTTGTGACAGGCTTAGAGTCTGACATGGCGCCAGCAACTCTGACCCTGTGGGTTCTGTCACTCAGCCAGTTTGCAACCCATCTTGTAATGTATGGGTTTACATTTAAGTTGATGAGTTTTTCAATGATACGCGAGTGGGGTATTGTATCGAAAGCCTTCGCCAGGTCAAGGTAGGCTGTATGGACTGCCTTTCCCTCGTCAATGGCCTTGGTGACTGTTTCGAAAAAGTCAACCAAGTTTAAAAGGCATGATCTGCCTTTGACAAAGCCAAACTGGGTTGGATCCAAAGTCTGCAAATTCCCTATGTCTTTATTTATGAGATCCATTATGATCCTTTCCATGGCTTGCAGATCAGGCTTGTCAAGCTAATGGGACGGTAATTTCCAGGGTCAGTGGAGGCACCGCCTTTGTGGAGTGGGACCACAGTCGCTGTGCGCCACTCCCTGGGTACATATCCAGAGGTGAGACTAAGATTAAACAGCTGTCCTAACTGTGGGTTTAATTCCTCGTTGAGTTCATGGAGCACACAGCCGGGGACACCATCAGGTCCCATGGATGCTGTGTTCTTTGCCTTGGAGAGAGCAGTTCTCACCTGAGTGTTAGAGATGTTTGGGGGGCTACAATCATTTGGTATAGATATCTCTTCTTTAGGCGGGGAGGGTGGGGAGAAGTTTGCACTGAACCTGTCAGCCAGTATGTTGGCAATGTCTGTAGGATCAGTAATCTTCACATCATTTTGAACTAATTCTGAGCATATCTGGGAGTTTCCTCCTAGGTTTCTGACATAGCTAAAGAATGCCTTATGGTTGTCTTTAGAGTCCTTAGCTATTTTTATCTCAAAATTAGCTTTGTATGATTTTATGAGAGCTCTTAGCTTTTTACTTATAGTGATCAGCGGTGTCTTACCTTTTAAGGATTTTGCTCTATCTTGTAGTAGTTTTCTCCTTTTGTTGTAGAGTTTGTTTATGGCTGGGGTCCACCAGACTGGACGCTTGCCTTTGGTACAAAGAGTCTTTGTTTTGCTTGGGATTGCCTGATCCATGCAGCCCTGCAGGTGCTGGTAGAAGGCATTTGTAAGTGATTCAGCGGTTCGAGTAATGTTAACCGCCGGCTGTTTGCCTTTTGCTCTTGTGCATTTTAAACATATGCACTTTAGGTGAAAAGAAAATACTTGCTTGTCAGTCTTGTGACCTGATGTCTTTCCTGCTTTTAACTACTCTCATTTGATTTTTATGCCCTAGAACTGTTCTGTTATTTGAAATGATTTTAAAATTACCATGTAAGTGTCTTGCTTTAACTGAATGCAAGTTACATTAGATCCTGCTGTGTATGCTAACCATGTTCTAAATGTAGAGTAATATGTCGTAAATTATTTTGTATTAGTGTAGTTAATGGCTGGGTCAGATCTAGAATCTCTCTTTTTATCGATGTAGTTAACTACTGTTGCTTTAACTCTTTACTAACCAGATTCTTTTTGTCTTGTGATTCTGCATGGGCTGTCTGATACCTTTTTAGTATTCTGTTCTACTGACTCTAAAGCTCTTATGCACTTCTGAAAAAGTGTTCGCATATGTTGTTTAAACTTTCCAAAGTCACTCTGTCTGTCTCTTAGAAGTTTATTAAATGTTTTGGTCAGTTCACCATTAACCTCATCTCTGTTCTTATCTGTGCAGTACTGTGCAGTGGTTGTATGCCACTTTTGTTTAACAAGATGTACAGAACATTCTATCAATAACTGACTTGACTGCTGTTGTAACTCTGAAATTAACATTTTACATGTGGTGACAGGACACAATGCAAGTGTATGACCCTTGTCTGGTTGTTTACCATTAACAATAGTACTTTTATAGCATTGCACACAGAAAGCAGTTTCATATGACTTGCACAATAAATGTTTACTGTCATACCAATCATGTTTCTGTTTAAGATACCAATCAAACGTAATGCATTTACATATTTCCTGACGGTCAACTTGCCCTAATAAGGTTTTACATTTGCTAATATGCTGTTTATACAACTTCTGTAGTCTGTCTAAAACTGACACATTAAGTCATACTGTGTTTACTACCTTTTCTAGCCTGATTTATGGCATTCATGATGTTATGCAACTACCAATTTTTTTTTACTAAAGTCCATGTTGATTTCAGTTGGCCACTTCTGAGCACTGTAGATAGTTGGAAAATTGTTGTAGTTACTTGAAAAGCTGGTGACACAAATTTCTCAGTTACAGATTCAAACCTGAAGTCATCACCCCCCTGGAGAATTTATGGCACTGCTTACGTCCTGCACTGCAGTCTTTCTCTGGATTCAGATGTCTGAGGAACTGTACTGCTGCAAACTGTGGAAATTGAAGTGCTCCTATTCTGGGCTTAATCGTGTATATAAATGTTAGTTACTGTGCTTTTACTGAAGTGACCTTATACAAGACACAGACACCACTCCCTCTGTGTTCGAATGCAGGCTAGGCTCACCATTGTAAAATTATTTAAAAAAATGAATGATTGAAATGTCATGTCACAGTCTTGTCATATCTTACCAAAACTGCCGACTGCAGTTCTATGTTGGTGTCTAATTAAATGCAGATGTTTGTCATATATGCATTTGTTAGTGCCTTGCAGAATAAAAGTCTGGTTAGTGCAGATAAACTTTCCAGACTATTAACCTTTTAAACTGCATGCAATGACTACTAAAGTAACTGTCTATATAACAAACAAGATGTACAATAATATACAGCTTGCAGAATTTACTGTCTTCAAGTTTCATTTCAATACACATGAATGATGTTGTCCATGAAACAGCTCTAACAGATCTCCCCTAGAAATCAGATTATATCTCACATATATACATTCTTATGAAAGCAATCTTTTGGGAACTCTTAAAGTCATTATTTTGGTATTTAGGGAGTCTTTCCTGTTCTGTGTGAAAACTGTCTTATGATGATGTCATGCAGTCTGCTAATTAAACTTTTTACAGAGTCTTTCCTGTTTGGGAATGTTTCTGTGTCAAAGCAGTCTTCCGATGATGTTCTGCAGTCTGTTAATAAGCTCCTTTGTGTTCTTGTTTCAAGGTAAATTACGTGGCACTTCAGTTTGCCTCCAACTCAGTTTCTTTTTGGCACATATATCCTTATCTGCATTTTTTTCAGGCTGTACCAGTATGTTACATTTATACATGAATGAATGCCGCTTATTTATTTGTTTTTTTCCTTGCTTTTCAGCTAAGAAGTTTAACCCTTTTTTAGCAAACAAAAATGTATGCATCTAACTGACTATATTATTCTTACATATATTATACCAACAGAAGTGTATATACATCTAACTAGCAAACAAAAGTACATTCACTTATAAATCTCTATAACTAACATAAGAAAATAAATTGATTGGGTATTCTTCTAAAGTTTGTCATATGCATAGTAAATAACAGATGTGACATCTTACTTCTGGGAAAAAATCTGTTACATCTACAATTTGCTTTACATTATTTGTAATTTGCAGCCTATATGCCTTTCAACCTTAGTTTTTATCCCCAGATAGTAAAGTTAGCTACTTCAAGAACAAGCCCAGTAAACACCTATGAACCTATGGGAAAAAAACAGTACTGTCTGCCTACTCCATCCAAATTTGTATACCGTGCTCGGGTTACTTTTAAGTCCAGGGGACACTCAGGACTTGGCTGAGTTCATGTAGTAGAGGAACATGGGAAGAGGCAGATGACGGATGTGACCAGGATTCCCAAATCAGTGTTGTAAAACCAAAAACTAAGCCCACCACATGACCTTTTCATGGGGGCTGCAGTGCTACTCACTCTAATTTCAGAATCAAGGATTATGTTCTCCTGTCACCAACCAATAATCAAGATCCCACCTGAAAACAGTACATCTATCTGCCTTCTTAATTCTATCTGCATCTATTCTTTAAATAAACACCTCTAACCAAGTGTAATAGTAATCAAAACACAGATTAAACATGCTATAAAAATCACACTGTCATCCCTTATGATGAAAAACAAACAAAACGCAGTTGCATAAATATTCTTAGTTCAAATGTCTCCTGTTTCTTAAGCGGTCAAACCCAGCTGTGAAACTAACTAGTAGTTCCAGAATTGTTTGATGGCAGAACGTAAACCAGCAACCCACTGTGATGTCATGCAAGAAGGAAGACGTAATCAGCCCTACGTTACAATACAGGAAGGTAGGTAGGCACCACCAGGTATGTACCTGTTCCTTCCCACAAACACACATATCTGTATCCAGCTGCATCTTTATTGCCGTATACAGGTAGGTATTAATATTCAGTGTGACATGCATGTTTTGTTGCTGAATGCCCAGAAGTTTGCAGTCATTTCTTTATATGGGTGGAGTATAGTTCCATTATTTGTTCTAGAAATGAGTTTTAAATTGAGAGGTGTAGTAATAAATAATGGAGACCCAGAGAAAGACAGGTAGAAACCTGACTACATGTATACATAATGACACCCCAAACTTTGCTAAGAACACAGAAACTTTACAACAAGTTAACTCCTCCAGTAACAAAATAGCTCTTATAGTTGCGGCAGATACTCCACAATAAATAGCAGGTGATAAATATTTTAATATGTAACACTCTGGATACTATGTTAGGACACGTGCATTTTAACAGTTGCATTATACATTATCATACTGATTTATAGGTTCAAAATATTGCATTTTATAAACTAAGCCTTAGATGAATGTCACAGTATTCAACAATTCCCAACAATTTCACAGCTGATACAATGTTACCACATGCTGCTGTTTTATTATAGGGCTTCCATAACTGGAATGATTTCTGGTTGTGGAGACAAACTCTTCTGTTGTCTCAGTAGTTGGGAAAGAACCTGCAGACTTTGGTCAGTCTTGTATCAGTTCAGGCTGATATCCTAATTTTGTTAGTGCACTTGGGACGTATCTCTAGAGACATCTTGCAAGGCTTTTGTTAACATAGAAATACTTGTTCAAAACTTCTTTGCTTAACAAAGTTGTTGTGTGCCATATCCTTCTTGAATAGATGTCCCCTGTTATTTTTCAGGAGGTTACCATCTGAAACTTAAACAACATATTACATTGGCTGCTCATGTTTCCTTAGAACACTTCCTTCAGGTTATTTCTCACTAGACTGCTGCTGAATTGTCACCACACTTTTTTTTTTGTCAAAGCAGAAATATTCTTGGATACTCTACCATAGCAGAATCTTTATTCAGGACTCAGAGACACCACCATGTCCTTGTATCAATCACTGCACTCTGATGGATCAGTTGTACTGTCTGGATTAAACGGGACTCAGACTTAAGGACAGTTTGCTTATGTCCTGAAGTCATAACAGCACAGCTCAAGCATCCAGTGCAGCTATACTGATGTCCTAAATTTTAATGTTATTAAATTCCCACTGCTGTGTGAGTAGGCACGGACCCAGTTAACATGCGTTCAGAAATTAAATGTCTTGCCAGAAGCATCTAATATACTTTTTTGATTGGATATTCAGGACAATAAACCCAAAGGGGCAGTCAGTATGGGGTACTTAGACTTTAGCAGGTATTTGTCAGAGTAATACACAGCTGGTTTTGTGAATAAATTAGAAAAAAAATCAAGTACATCCTGTGGTTGTAACATAGGCAAGACACTTGGCAGTCAATAGTAAACAGTGGACCATAGTAAACTGAGACTGCTCCGAGGAAAGCATGCTGACAACAAATGGGTTACTGTTGGGGATAGTGGAACAATCCTGGGTCAGACATCTTTCTAGGTAATACTGCAGATCTTCTGGAAGAAATTGTTTGTACTTTTGTTGATGTGAAAGTTATGCAAAAAGGCTGATAGACAAGAATGTCTACAAGAGATGAAAACAAACTCTGCTAAACTGAAGGATTGTCTTAAAGCAAATCAGTTTTAACTAACGCATTGTGGGTGAAGAATGCTGCATATGGGAAACAGTAACCAAAAAAAAAAACACCTACACATCAACAAAAGAAGAAAGAGTTCAAGGATAGTCACATCAGATGACTTAAAGGAAACCACAGCAAAGTGAAAAGAGGCAGAAATGTCGGGTAGAATATTGGGGCGTACAAGAAAAAAGTAACAGTAGTAGAAAATGAGAAGTCATTGTCCATCCTGAGAAACAATTGGTAAGGCTCTGTTTAGAGTACTTTATGAAGTTTTGAAGGTGTCATCAAGTAGGCATTTCAGAGGCAGTTGATGGGATGACAAGAACAAAATCATAACGGTGCATCAGCCACATTAGAAACCAGTAAACATAAAGCAGCTTAATACTTAGAGAATTAAGGAAAGAAGGTGGAACGTGCGCAATAAAAATGTCACATATAAAAATGTGATCCACGACAAGAGGACACAATATGAGGTTGTTAGATGACTTAAGGGCAAAATGAAGAAGTAATTTTTTCAAAAAAATGTGGTACATCATGGCTAGCCCAACCATTCTGAAAAGGCTATAGAATTAAAACAATCATAAACCGTAATATTAGCAGTTTTCTTAAACAGCTCTGTTTCCTTTCCCATTCTTTTGTCTTCTTCCAGTAATTTGCACTGCTTTTTTTAAATGTGCCGCCTTTTCTCATCTTGCTATTCCATGAAACTGCATTCAGTTTCATCTTCATTGACTTTTGCTGTTCTGCTTTTCCCCACTTCCAAAGCCTCCACGGATGGACATTTATCCTTCTTAATCTGGAGCAATGGCTATCCAATTGGTGTTCTTTTTGTGGATTTAAAAGACTTTTAGATACCGCTGTCCTCTCTGTTATATGGTTATTAACTCTGGCTAAGGCTCTTAAGGCTCTTGCCACCTCTATAGTGCCTTTTTTAGGCAGTGTTCCAAAGACCAAATTACCACCATAACAGCTACAAATAAATGCAATCTGAAGGTCATGCTGCTCAATGATAGAAGTCTAAATCTCAAGATGCACTCATTTGAACCACTCCTCAGAATGGATAACATTAACATTTGTGCAGTAACGGAGACCTGGTTTAAAGCAGCAGAAAGCATCCCTGCGCTACCAGGCTATAACTCATTCCACACCTTTTAGCCCCAAAACATGGACCATAGCTCCAAAGGCAGTGGTGTCTCCATATTTATAAAGGATATGCGCACCTCTAGTAGTCCAGCATAATGCATCTGACATACTTCAGGTACAACTAACATCAGGTAAGATTGCGATCCAGGTCATAGCCTGCTGTAGGTCCCCAACTATGTCCCTAGACTCTCACTCCATGTTCCTAAGCACCCTGGAATCTGTCAAAGCCCAATCCAAAACTCTCATTCTGGGAGACTTCAATTACCCCTCCATCAACTGGGAGAACTACTCAAGCACCAATACACTGGCCCAACACTGTCTGGAATTCATCAGTTCCAATGCCCTGGACCAGCTCATTCTGACCCCCACTGCTTGACCTGGTTATTACTAACACGGCTAACCGTTGCTCTACACCAGTAGTCAATCCCTCCCTGGTAAGATCTGACCAAAAACTAATCACCATGGAAATACACATCTCACCCCCACCCCCACCCCCCTGCAAAGGTACCACTTTGAAAAACTTCTCCAAAGCTGACTTTGGGTTCCTAAAAACAAAGGGGCTAACTTCATGGAACCCATGCCAATGGAAAATAGTTGCATGACTGCCGAATCCTACACCAATGCACTATACGAACATGTACATAAATACATGGAACTAGCCATATCCAACAGAACCAAGACACTCTCCTCCAAAAAAAGGAAGCCAATCTGGTGGTCCCCTGCCATTAATAAACTCTACAACAAAAGGAAGAAACTGTTACAGAAAAAGGTGAAGTCCCAAGACTGAAAAAACACCCTTATTATCCTCAACAAAAAGTTGAGATCCCTCATCAAAGCCTTTAAAGCCAGCTATGGAGGCAGAATTGTGGCAGACACTAAAAACAATCACAAAGCCTTCTATAGTTATATCAAGAATCTCCATGGCAATACCCAGATTTGCTCTGTTACTGCACAATGGTACCTTCTATACTGAACCAACAGATATTGCCAACATACTGGCTGACAGATTCAGTGACAACTTTACCTCTCCCCCCAAAAGACCAATCACAATACCGGAAGAATGCCAGGCACACAGCATTACTGCAGCACAGGTTAAAGCTGCATCATCCTAGGCCAAGAATACAGCTTTCATGGGACTCGATAATTTCCCTGGCTGTGTTCTACATGAATTAAAAAGTGAACTGGCACCACATCTGTGTGCCCTGTTCAGTCACAACTTCACCTCAGGCTTTGTCCCTACCAAATGGCGCACTGCTACAGTCATCCCTCTCCATAAAGGGGGAGCAACTACTGACCATGAGAATTATTGCCCCAGTAGCCTGATGAGTCTGATATGTAAAGCTATGGAGCGCATCATCATAGACCTGATTAACAATGATATAGGAATTCTCCAAACTCTAGACACCATGAAATTTGGCTTTGTGAAAGGGAGATCATGCCTGCTCATCCTGGTTGATTTCTTTGAGTTAGTCACCAGGGCTGTGGATGAAGGTAAGGCAGTGCACACAGCTCATCTTGATCTGGCCAAGGCCTTTGATACCATTCCTCACTCAGGAATTATTGATAAACTCACCAAACTAGGCATCAACCCCTATATCACTAGGTGGGTTGCAAATTGGCTCACAGATAGAACACACAGTGTGAAAGTAGTAGACTCCAAGACAGACTGCCGAACAGTCATGAGTGGAGTCCCACAGGGATCGGTCCTGGGTCCTCTCTTGTTCGGCATCAACTTCTCAGAAGTCCAGGCCAACATAAAGGGACTCTGGCTGACCAAGTTCACAGATGAGTGCAAGCTGGGAGCCATTATTAACTACCCAAGTGATGCAGACATCCTACAGAAAGGCCTCACTGAGACCAATGACTGGTGTCAAAACCATGACCTTAAGCTTAATGCCAAAACATGTGTCATCATCCCCTTTGGTAAAAACTCAGTTCCCAGTAATTACCACATTGATGGGAGCCCAATGAACACTGAAGGCGTTATAAGAGATCTGGGGACGCAGGTTGACAGCAACCTCTCCTTCAACCACCACATTGCTACTGTGGTCAGAAAGTCCTTCTATGTGGCACATCTCATTACCAAAGGTTTTGCATCCATGAAGAAAGAGGTCATCATCTCTCTCTACTCTTCCCTCATTAGACCAATCATAGAGTATTAAGCCCCATTTTGTATGTACCTCACTAGACACCTGCAACATCTGGAGAGGCCACAGAAGTACCTCACGAAGAGGATCCTAGGAATGAAACACATGTCCTACATGGACAGACTCAAAAGACTCCAGCTATTCTCTGTCTTATATTGCTTACTTAGAGGCGATCTTTGCTTCACTTACAAAGCCATATCTGACCCAGCTCTGTTAGAAATGCTACAGCTAAAGAAACCCCAATCCCTCCACACCACATGCTCCAGAGACCTCAACCTCATTATCACAATCAACAGAACATGCTGGAGGGACAGGTTCCTCACCCAGAGACTGCCCATGCTCTGGAATAGACTTCCCATACATGTCAAGCACAGCACCTCACTGTCCCTCTTCAAGAGAAATCTTGATGAGCGGATGGGTAATAGAAAGTTCACCCCTGGGATCACTCCAGTGGCTCTACTTGATAGAGGCACTGGGAACTAACATCAGGCAGCACAATGCCAGGGCACTTCTATGGGCTAGGCTTGTAAAGGCCCCAGAGCCATTAGCTTAGTACACACCTATGAACCTATGAAACTGCCCTTTGAGGTTCATAGATTAGTACTAGGCTAACTGCCCTTGTGAGACATTTTAAGCCTAGCCAGTTATCCCTTGTGAGACTCAAACCCTACACCTTGTGTTTGTAAGGCAAACACCTTAACCATTAGGCCACCCTCCAAACCCTTTGAGAAGCATTTTGCTCACTTGCTACTGTTTTTCATAAGACAGTAAAATTTAACATTAATCACACCTTGAGCAAAGAAGATTTTGTGTATCCAAGTATCTCTCAGGGTGTAGACCTGGAAATGCACTTGTCATCTTAAGCTATTAATCTTCTTCTTCTGACTTTTCCTGGTTAGGGGGAGCCACAGCGGACCTCCGGTCCGCTAATGATTGGCAGTCAATTTTTATGGTGCCAAGGTGCCAGCCCAACGCCCAACCTTCAACGAAGGAATGCCCATTCACGTATGTCTTTCGAATGCCACTCAACCACGGGGAGGATATGCAGACTCCACACAGAAGGCACTCCAGCTGAGAATCAAACGGGAGAACCTCTTGCTGTGAGGCAACAATGCTACCGCTGCACCACCACGGCTTACATATAACCTTTTTCTTGATCTACAATGCAGTACATACAATACATAACACGTATGCAAAAACAGGAGTTTACCTGTAGTTACAGCAAGCCTTTATTAACAAATACATCGTAAATATGTTAAGCAAGCATCAAATATGAACATATCTGCAGCTGAATAAATTATATAAAGTAATAAAATGACAGTTGCAGGAAGAACCACTTCAGAAAAAGGCAAAAACTAATTAAGTAATGCAGTCTATTATAGTACAAATGTAATTTTATATGCATTTTATTAATAAGAAAAAAGTATTTAGAAAAATATAAGAGGTTCTCTGATTAACAAACTTACCTAGCACAGCTACACAATGGCTCCCATGAAGATACTGAGTTGCACAATGCAGCTTGAAGGCAGTTATCAACTGAAAAGAGGACATTTAGCACCCGAACTATTAACTAACCAAGAAACCTTCTAAAGGAAGTCATAGTGTCAGTGAAGAGAGAGATGTTTTGTGGTGTTGTTAAAGAAATCTTAAGCAGCACTATGTTCATGTTACATGTACACACCTCACAATACTAAAACTTGTATTTTATTTAAGGAAATGGTGAGGAAATGGAAGTATAGAAATGTCAGAAAGGGGGAAGAGCAAGCAGGGGTACAAACAGAAGGAAATTATGGTGGAACGGGAACCACTGCCACAGCACAGGCAGATTGGTGGACACAGCGAACAATTATAACATAAATGAAAAGAAGTAAAAAAAAGTCAAAGAAAAATATAAAAAGGATAGTGACAAAAAAGAGAAAAAACAAAATTACTATTGTATCTGCAACTGCTGATCTGTCTTACAAGTAATTATAGGTGACTAAACAGCTGCTAGGTATGTGACTCTAACTGGGCCCATGATGCTGACTAGGTCTAGAATGTCATTAGTTCCTGTTACAGGATATGCATACAGGTACCTAGATGTGACTAAACAGCTGCTAGGTATGTGACTCTAATGGGGCCATAATGCTGACTAAGTCTAGAATGTCAGTTGTTTCTGGTAGAAGATATGCTTACAGGTACATATAGGTGACTAAACAGCTGCTAGGTATGTGACTCTAACTGGGTCCATAATGCTGACTAGGTCTAGAATGTCATTAGTTCCTGTTACAGGACATGCATACAGGTACCTAGAGGTGACTAAACAGCTGCTAGGTATACGACTATAACTGGGTCCATAATACTGACTAGGTGTAGAATGTCAGTAGTTCCTGTTACAGGATATGCATACAGGTACCTATAAGTGCACTAAACAGCTGCTAGGTATGTGACTCTAGCTGGTCCCATAATACTGACTAGGTGTAGAATGTCAGTAGCTCCTGTTACAGGATATGCATACAGGTACATATAGGTGACTAAACAGCTGCTAGGCATGTGACTCTAGCTGGTCCCATAATACTGACTAGGTGTAGAATGTCAGCAGCTCCTGTTACAGGATATGCATACAGGTACCTATAGGTGACTAAACAGCTGCTAGGTATGTGACTCTAACTGGGCTCATAATGCTAACTAGGTCTAGAATGTCAGTAGTTCCTGTTAGAGGTTCTGCATACAGGGGTGCAGTAGCTCTGTTCCAGTTGGCTCTGGGGAGTGGATGCTATTGTCAGCACGGTATTGTTAGCAATAATGGGTCACATAAGGTGTGTATGGGCATTGTGAATATGTCATGTGGAACAGAGACAAACACAGGCTACATGGACATTATACAGGGAGACAGGCATTCTATATCAGTGTGTTTCTCGAAGGAAGATACAGCAAGACAGTGGTGGTAATACAGTCGGCTGTCAGCATATGGTGAGCAACACCATACTTCAAGGTGGTATGTCCTAAGGGATAGAGCTGCTGTAATGTACAGATGCCATGGTCAACATATGGTCAGTAAACACAGTACTATAAACTGGTATGTCCTATGGGACAGAGATGCTGTAATGTTCAGATGCCATGGTCAACATATGGTCAGTAAACACAGTACTATAAACTGGTATGTCCTACGGGACAGAGCTGCTGAAATGTACAGATGCCATTGTCAGCATGTGGTGACTAAATATAGTACTATAAACTGGTATGTCCTATGGGACAGAGCTGCTATAATGTACAGATACCACTGTCAGCATATGTTGAGTAAACACAGTACTATAAACTGGTATATCCTATAGGACAGAGCTGCTGTAATGTACAGATGCCACTGTCAGCATATGGTGAGTAAACACATTACTATAAACTGGTATGTCCTATGGGACAGAGCTGCTGTAATGTATTGATGCCATTGTCAGCATATGGTGAGTAAACACAGTACTAAACAAGTACTATAAACTGGTATGTTCTATGGGACAGAACTGCTGTAATGTACAGATGCCACTGTCAGCATATGGTGAACAAACACTGTACTGTAAGGTGTTATGTCCTATGGGACAGAGCTGCTGTAATGTACAGATGTCACTGCCAGCATATGCTGAGTAAGCACAGAACTATAAACTGGTATATCCTATGGGACAGAACTGCTGTAATGCATCGATGCCACTGTCAGCATATGGTGAGCAAACACCATACTGTAAGCAGACATGCCCTGTGTGACGGGACTATTTTAATGTTTGACCATACCTGTCAACTGTCCAGATTTTCACAGAACTTCCAGATTTTGCTTTATTTTTTGGTCTCTTCACAAAATGTGTAGTTTCTGGCAAATCACTGAGGATTGAAGTTAATAATTTTCTATGATCCTATAATCCTAAGAAATAGAAACTGAGGTTATGAATTATCTGTGAAGTGAAGGATTTAGTGTAAAAAATCTAACACTAATACCATCACAGTAGGATAGAGCAATGGATCCCCAAATTAAGGAGAAACCAGTGGTGCGGGAAACATCTGATCAGTTGCCATATGTAGATACTTTGGAGCCTTTCATAGGAAACCAGTACAAAAGTTCAGTTGGAGTTACACAGCAAGGGAAGGAACAGAAAACTGGTAACTCTGATCCAGTCAATGCTGTGGAGTGAAAGGCCAGTGAGTTCCCATATGAAAGAGCAATGGATGGCACATGATTTAATTGAAGAGAATGTGGCACAGGAAGATGCACTGGAACATTCTCTAGAATGCCTACAGGAAATGGACAGCAAAGAATGTGCCCTCAGTTTAGAAGAAAATAATCTAAGAGAAGAGCTGCTGGATTTAATAGAGATGGACGGACATATTAAGAGCAATGAAAGAAATAGACTACAGGAAGGCAATAAAACCAAAAAAGTCAGAAATTTGAAAAAAATTAACTCAGTAATTAGGCCTGTTTATAGAGATTCATGTGATATAACAGAAGTAAATAGGATATATTACTGTGCAGCTAAATTAATAACAGATAAAGTCTTACCAAAAAAACAGGGCAGTAAGGGAAAGGAAGGGGAGGACATCAAATGCCATCATGGAAGTATCGAATAGAGAAAACTATAAAGTAATTAAGACAAAAAGTGTCACTGTTAGAAGAGTACAGAGGAGGGAACAGATCAACAAAAATACTCAGAAAGATAGACATGATAAAAGCAATGTGCAATATTATAATGGATTGGGATCTATCGTGCACTATTGGAAATAGTAAACTAAAAATATCAGCACAGGCAGAAAAACTTAGAAGATATGCAGATAAATATAAAGGAAAAGTACAAAATAAGCACTTTGCGATGGTGGTGCTGCGGTAGGGTTGTCGCCTCACAGTAAGATGCTGGCCGGTAAGAATCTCAGCTAGAGCGTCTTCTGCGTGGAGACATGCGTGAATGGGCATGCCTTCGTTGAAGGTTGTGCATTAGGGCTGACAACTCAGCACGTACAAATCAACTGCCAATCATTAGCGGACCGGAGTTCCGCTGTGGCGACCCCTAACCGGGAAAAGCCAAAAGACACAACAACAACTGATGACCAAAACAGGTTTTATAGAGAAATGGGAAACAAGGCAAAAGCAATTGAAACACCACCAAACAAAGAACTGCTAGATACATTTTGGAGAAATATCTATGAAGATCCTGTGGAACATTAAAGTGGAATTTAAAAATAAGGTGCAAATAAAAGAAAGGGAGCTATGGTTAAGAAGCGAGAAGAATTATTTAGAGGGACTGACAAATGTTAAAGTAGTGCAGAACTGGGGGAATCTCACAGAATACGAAGAGGATCGACTGCAGAATGCTAGGCAAAAAATAAGGGATCACCTTGATAATATCCACGAACTTAGAGAGATTGCTGTTAAGCAACTGTTTTTTGATAATAACACTAGAGCACAAAAACTTTTAGCACAACAACTCAGGCAACAGCAAGTAGAAAGGGCTGTCGCCAGACTTAAGGAGCCAGTAACAAAGCAGGTAACAAGAGATCCTGTAGAGGTATTAGAAATATTTTGGAAATTCTGTGAGAGTCTCTATAAAGCAGGGAAATATGAAAATCAAGAACAGATACAAATGGAAATATTTATGGAAGAATTAAATATGCCAAGGTTAGAGACAGATGAAGCTTAATTGCTAACAGTTAGGATAGGAGGAGATGAGATAAAAATGGCGATGTATAACTAATCTACAGGAAAGTTCCCAGGAATAGATGGCATTCCTGTGGAAGTTTGGAAACTAGGACAAAAAACTGATAAAAATCTGGAAGGTTTTGTTTAACAGTGTCTTAAGAGGAGGAGAAGTGCACCATCCTTGAAGAAAGAAGTGGTAGCTGTAATACCTAAAGAGGGTAGGGATCCATCAGATTTGGCTTCATACAGGCCCATTTCAATACTAAACCTTGATTGTAAAGTATTCATGTCTATAGTGATTAACATAATGGCAAAAGTAATGCCAAAACTGATAGATATGGATCAATGTGGTTTTGTGGATGGGAAGTAAACATTTGACAACATTAACAGAACACTGATGATCCAGAGGGAAGCAGAATGTAAGAAAACACCACTGTCATTGATAGGTCTTGATGCAGAGAAAGCATTCAACAGAGTAAGCTGGGAGTTTATGAGCAGGGCAATGGAAGCATTTGCATTTCCTGAAAAAAATTATAAAGTTGATTAGGAGAATATATGAGGGATCAGGGGTGAAAATTAATATGGGTGGGGTCCTCTCTGATAATGTCTGCTTGAGCAGGGGAACCAGATAGGGGTGTCCTCTTTCCACTTTATTATTTGTATTATATTTAGAACCATTGGCAAAGAAAATAAGGAACTCAGAAATTCAAGGATATAATTGGCATGGTAGTCAAGAAAAGCTGGTTTTATTTGCAAATATTATTTTCTACCTGACAAAACCAGAAAAGACATCACAGTGCTGTGGAACATTTTGAGACAGTTTCAGATCTTTTCAAGATACAAAATTAATGAAGCTGAAACAAAGGCAATAGTGGTAAATCATATACCCACATACAAACTAGTTCGGGAATAACCATATTTATGGGGACATGATGAAAATAAATATTTATGAGTATTGATTAAAAATGGTTGTAGTGTGGCAGTTAAGGATATGTAAGAAGAGACTAAACTAAAAGATAATACAAAAACTGAGAAAATAGAAGCTTTGTTATATGGATATGGATGGTAATATACAAGCAGTTAAAATATTTTTAATCCCTTTAGTGTTATACACAGGTCAGCCATATTTTTATCAAGCAGAGGAGAAGTTATGGGTAGCAATTAATAAAGCATTGAAGAACTTTATCTGGGACAGGAAGTTGGCAAGAGTCAAATGGGATGAGCTGATTCTGCCAGTAGAACAGGGCGGACCTGGATTACCCAATTTGAAGGGGTAGTTCAGAGCTATACAGTTAAAACTTCTATACACAGCAGAAGCAGGAAACTGTAATTCAAAGTGCAAAGGGATGACGATGAAACAAGGGGGAAACTCAAGAAATACGAGAGACTGGGATTTTGGATGCAGGTCTTTAAGGTGAATAACAATAATCATGCAGAATGTTATATCTATAAAGTAGCAGAAAGTTAGAACTAAACCAACACAGGAATGTTGAAAAGATGTTCTGACGATGGGGATGACTGCAATTAGGGGTACAGACAACAGGCAAGAGGGGGACAGAAGTTATTGGAGAACACTGGCAAAGGAGCCAAGGTATTGTGAGCAAATAAATAGAGAGGGGAAGATGATAGAATGGGGAGATGCCAAGAATTTATTTGAACTGGACGTTAGAGAGTTCCTTCTCTATCAGGGATTGATATCAGAGTAATAGCAAAGAGAAAGGAATAGGGGTGTCTTAAACAAAGGACCAGCACTGGCAGAGTGTTTAATATAATCTAGAACAGAAGCTGCCATTAAAAAAAGGAATGATTAGTAAAGCATATAAAATATTGCATGATAACTATAAGAATCAATCAGAGGAGGTTAGAAAGGATTGGGAAAAGAGATTGGATAAGCAATTCACAAAGAAACAATAGGAGGATATGTGTATGTCTCCCAAATATTCAATAAAATCTAGAAGATTTCGGATTTTTGCCTGGAATGTTTACATAGATATTTTATACCCCAAGTAGACTCCAGAGAATTTTTCCTCAACAGACAGTAAATGTTCGAGGTGTGAAGGGGAAGAAAGAGATAATTGGGAACATATTTTCTGGGACTGCGGTGAGTTGGTGGACTTTAGGAATTCCCTGCAGAATACACTGTCAGAGATGCTGGGTGGGTAGATTGGTCTGATGAGGGAGATGATTTTTCTGAGCTATGATACAGAATCGGAATTGCCTAGATATGTTAAGGCCTTGCTGTGTTTAATAATGGCGGCTGCCAAAAAAAGCAATTACTAGAAAATGGAAATCAAAGTCTAGACCAACTGTACTGGAAGTAATGAATATAGTAAGAGAGATAAAACAACTGGAATTGAGATCTTTAGAAAAGGGTAGAAGCCAACTAAACAGGTAAAAATTGGAACTGTGGGAAAATACATACACTGGAGGAATGAGGTCTAAACAGTGTCAGGACTTAAATGAGCTATTTAACGTTTGACTGAGAAAAGACTGTGCAGATTATAAGTGATGTATAATGTTTGCCAGTGAGAGTGTGTCTGTATGGGTTGTGATGTAAAATGCTTGCAACTAGTATTGTGTTAGTGTGGTTTGTTTTCTTTTATATCAATGTATGATTCCTTATGTAGTAAGCGATGGTTTAATAAAGATGTTTCTTGTTTAAAAAAGCCAGGAATTGAATAAGTTATGTAATATTACTTAGGTTATATGATATATAGCAATATATGTGAAGCATAATGTTTGTTATGTTAATATAGTTTGATTATTTTTATATGAATGTAAATGTGTCTACGTCACAAGTGATAATTCAATAAAGGTGTGTTAAAAAAGATCCTGTGGAACATAACAAAGATGCTGAATGGATCGAAGAAGTAAAATAAAGAATAAGAAGCTCAAATGTACAGGATATGAAATGGGATGAAGTGATGGCCAGAAAGAGATTGAAACAAAGTTAAGAAGTGCTCCTAATTGGAAAACCCCAGGCCTAGATGCAGTGCCTAACTTCTGGCTAAAAGTATTAACATCTTTACATGAGGATTTAGCCATGAGTAAAAACTATTTATATGCACACCCCAAACAGAACAGGAAAAACAATACTCCTACTTAACAATGAACCTTCAAGCTATCCTGAATACTGTAGACCAATAACCTGCTTTCTGATGACATATAATCTGTACACTGGAATTGATGTTGACAGTTAATATTCATTTAGAAGAAAACTCAATCCTGGCAATAGAATAAAAGGATAACAAAAGAAAGTCATATGAAACAAAGGACCATTTATTATTAAATAAAGTCATAACAGAGAACTGTAAAAGAGGAAATAATCTAAGTAAGGTATGGATAGACTACGAAAAAGCATTTGACAGTATTGCATTTTCATGGATAATAGAATGCTTAAAAATAGATACACCCTACACTGATCGATTATAGGTTCATAGGTTCATAGGGAGGTACTAGGCTATCTGCCCGAAAGTATTTATAAGCCTAGCTGGAATGTATTGGCTTTCGCCACCCCCTAGATTAGTTCCCTGTGCCTCTGTCCAGCACAGCCATTGAAGTGATCCCTGGGGTAAACTTTCTGTTTCCAATCCACTCGTCAAGGTTTCTCTTGAAGAGTGTTAGCGAGGAGCTCTGCCTAATGTAGATTGGAATCTTGTTCCAAAGCATGGGATGTCTCTGGGACAGGAATCTCCAGCACATCCTATTTATTGTTGTGGTGAGGTTTAGATCCCTAGAGTATATGGCTCAAGAGGATAAGGTTTTCTTTAGGTGGAGCATGTCCATCAATTCTGGGTTGGACATGGCCTTGTATGTCAGGCAGAGATCACCTCTGACTAGGCGGTATGCAACCGAGTACAGCTGGAGTTTCTTCAGTTGAGCTGCATAGGGTAACTGTTTGAGGCCAGTAATCCTCTTGGTGAGGTACATCTGTGGTCTTTCCAGCTGTTGCAGGTGTCTTGTAAGGTACATCCCAAATGGGGCATTGTACTCTATGATGGGTCTGATGAGTGATGAGTAGAGGCGCACAATGACCTCTTTTGATCTAGATGCGAACCCTTTTGTGATTAGGTGGGCCACATAGAAGGATTTTCTAACCACTTTGGCAATGTGATTATCAAAGTAAAGATTATTATCTACTTGGGTCCCCAGATCCCTTATTACGTCTTCCGTATTTAGGGGACTACCACCTATGTGGTAGTTTGTTGGTACTTTGTTTTTTCCAAAGGGGATGACTATGCACTTTTTGGCATTTAGCTTGAGGCCATGATTTTGACACCAGGTATCCGTCTCAGTGAAATCCTTTTGGAGGATGTCTATGTCAGCCGAGAGTCAATTATAGCTCCTAGTTTGCAGTTGTCTGCGAACTTGGTCAGCCATAGTCCTCCTGTGCTTGCCTGTACCTCTGAGAAGTATATGCTGAACAGAAGGGGGCCCTAGGACTGACCCCTGGGAATGCCACTTGTAACCAGTTTAGAGTTGGACCTAGCTCCCACAACTCTCACCATGTGGGTTCTGTCCATGAGCCAGTTGCCAACCCATCTTGTGATGTAGGGGTTCATGTTCAGGCTGGTGAGCTTGTCTATAATACCAGAATGGGGAATGGTTTCGAAGGCCTTTGTGAGGTCTAGGTAGGCTGTGTGTACCACCTTTCCTTGTCTATAGCTTTGGTAAATGTCAGAAGAAAACAATTCAAGCGAGTCACATCTGCCTCAGGTGATGAAAAACTTCTTTATTTGCAGCTAACCAGATTACAGCAACATGTTGGCCAAGATGATCTCAATCTGATCAGCTTGTTTACTGACATCAACTTTTATACTTTCCTGTTACTAGCCAAAATAGCTTTTGTTACATTTCTAACAGTTGACAGTTGGCTATGAAAAACATCTAGGATCACAAATTACCTCAGAAAAGAATGTTTTACCTCAAAACCACAGCTAGTGTAGAATGTTTACCTCAAAACCACAGTTAGTACAGAATGTTCAAAAAGGTACAGAATACTTAGTTCAACAATGGTAGCTGGAATTTTCCAGGACACACAGCTTGCCTCAGTAAATTAACTCTTACTCAGCCGTGTGTCCTTTCACCAAGCTTTCATTTAACTGCAGTTAGCTTTCTTTATTCAGAAGTATAGAAAACAGATGTTATTCAACTTCATAAGCAAACTACATCTATCATAGGTAAAGCCCATCTTTAATAAACATGGTTCAATGACCTTTTCTTACCAACACTTCAGCAAATAGCATATTCATTTTGCTAGATGGGAGAAAGAGACAAATAACAGTATGTTTTAAAACTTTTTCTCTTAACATTTCCCCCCTCAAAACACTTTTATTTGTCTTTCTATTTCAGCAATATATGGGAAAAACTTAGTTTTTCTTTGCATACATTACTTCATTTGCAAGACAAACTTTTAAACTTCAAAACATTTTCAAAAGTCACATTTCAATGTATTCACTTTCACCAGTCTGTTGCAACTGCTGGTACATCGTCTTCATAACAGCAGTATCAACCAGTCTTTATAGAAGACCTCTGATACAGGGTATACAACAGCAACCACATACCACCACGATAGCCACAGCGACTCCGACGGATACCAGGAAACTGCTGATGAGATGACTCCATTTTCCAAACCACGCTTGTAGAAAGTCTGTAAAGGGATTATTTACCCCAGAGTTCTCTGCCAATTCTTCGGATAACATCTCAAAACCTTTCAAAGCTCGAGTGATGCTCCCATCAGGGGCAGTGTTATTCAGAATATATGTACAACAGAAAGTTCCAAACATCCTGCAAACCCCTCCTTCTTTGGCCAGGAGCATATCCAATGCAATTCGATTCTGCCATGCCACCTGCGAAGTGGCCTCCAGTTGTTCAGCAATACCTTTTAATGCATCTTTCGTATAGTTCACAAAACGCTGCTGGTTATAGTAAATGTAGTTGATCCAGTCCACATTCTTATTGGGTTGAATCCAGACAAAGATGGATGCAAAACCAGCTGCTATTTGGTTTATTGCTTTGTATTCATCAGGCACGCCTCTTGGTACGCCAATGCTATCGATGTAGACACTGCTATCGAAGGATTGCTTCGGTGCCTCTCTTTTTCTCTTATTCAACCACCTCGGCTTTATTTCAGGTTCTCTTACGAAATTGCTTGCTGGAACTGGGAAAATGTAGAATGGCAGAATTAACTTTGCAAGTGCACAAGTTCCTTTCCAGGGAATCGTAAGCCTTGATCTGAGTTTGTTGTCTCCACATAACCACCATACGTCTGCCAAACTATGAGTTTGGTTCTCCAGAAATGGATTTTCATTGCCATTCACAGTAACATTGCAATAATTCTGTCCCATATTGCCATAATTCTTTCCTGTGCCATCTCTGGAAATGCACATATACGAACCTGGATAGGAAATCGCTGTAGGTGGTTTCTCAATTTTGCTCATGACTGGAAAATGCTGAGTTTCATTTTTGCATTTATCTTCAGTTTTGTTGAAGAATAACTTTAATAGACACGTCGGATTACCTTCAGCTTGCATCAATGGGACTGTCGCTAGTTGCTGTTTACCTTCAGCACAAGAAACACAGTTCTCATGATGTGCCTCTCGGGTACTATATCTAACCCAAGATAACCATTCATTATGGTGTAAGAATCCCGTCTCGAGTAACAACTGTTCTTCCTCTGTGAAGGCAAAAATCTGCTTTACTTGTAGCATTTTTAAGGCTTTGCACTTTAAGTTGGAAAGTCCCCAAAGGATCAGTTCCAATTGGAAGGGACACTCCGATTCCATAAACTCCTGAACCACTTTCTTGTGGTGACACGATGGTTATAGTAATCACTTCAGTGCCTTGGAAATGCGCAATTTTTATTCTTTGTTGCCTGCTTTTATCTTTCTCCGGTATCACTGCACCACTTGTTTCCCATCCATTCACATCTGTTGACCACCAAACATTTGACCAGGATGCACAGTCTCTATTGCACAAGTATTTTGCACGAGTCAAGAAATCATTATTGTTCCATTTAGAACAGTCCAAAATTCCTTCACAAAGTTTTACCTTGAACACAGTAGTAACACCTGTTTGCGCTTGCAGCACCACCATTCCTTTTTCTCTCACAACTGTTCCTTCTCGTATGGACATATTTACTTTTGCCACCAAAATCATCATCACATAACAGTTCAAGTACCAGTTGAACATGGCCATCCTTCCTTTGTAGTCAGACTTTGCGTTCAGGGGTCCAGTGGAGTCTGACCAACATCAATGGTAGAAGGAAAAGTCTTAAGTTTTTTACAGTGGGTGATATGAATCCATGAAGTCCTCTCTGCGATATTTACAGCTGTAGGTGTTGAGATAAGTACTTGATATGGGCCTTCCCACCTGGGGGATGACCAATTCTTTCTCTTCACAATTCGGATCCACACCCAGTCCCCGGGTGCCACGCTTAACAAGGTTTCACTTCTGGAATCTGCAAAGGAGTCATTGGTTACAAGAGACTTGACATTTAGCAGCTTCTTCATATAATCCGCTAGATCCTGACCCCCCCCCCCCCTCACGTTCCGCTGGCAACAATCCTTGCCACTGCGGGACGTAATATGGTCTCGCAAACAAAAGTTCAAATGGTGTAAGTCCTTTGTAGGAGGGTGAGATTCGCATGTACAGGAGTGCCAATGGAAGGCACGCAGTCCAGGATCTATGCGTTTCTGCCATCAGTTTGCGGAGTTTACTCTTCAGGACACCATTGTGTCTCTCCACCAGTCCAGCTGACTGCGGATGGTAAGCACAATGGTGTTTGAGATCAATTTGAAACACCTGACCCAACTTCTGCACAATCTGGTTTAAAAAATGAGACCCATTATCACTATAAATGTGCCTTGGAAGGCCAAATTGGGGAATTATTTCTGTTGTTAAAAGCTTTGCTACTGTGTGTGCATCAGGATGCTTTACTGGAAAAGCTTCTACCCACTTAGAAAAAGCATCAGTTATGACTAGACAAAACTTTTTTCCCTCTGAGGGTGTCAACTCAATAAAGTCCATACAGAGTGTGTGGAATAGATTTGGAGGGGTAGGGAATGCCTGCTGAGATTTTTTAACTCCCCCTGAGCATGATACTTTGCACATAATAAACAAGATAAACAGAATTGCTTTGCATAAGTTGAAAATCCTTTACACCAAAACACCTTAGACACTATTTGAACCATTGTCTGTACTCCTACATGGGCAGGTCCATGGCTAACCAATGCAGCATACCTAAAAAGGTTTGAGGGTAATACCATTTTGCCATCTGATTCCCTATACAACCCATCCTGTTGAGTGATACCATATTTTACCCAACAACATTTTTCCTTCTGTGTTGTCAATGTTTGCATTACTTTTAGTGTCTCTAAGTCTAAGAGGTGTCTGGGCTCTAAATCATTGCCATGTAAAAGCAAATCATTTTCTCCAGCTGCCTTTTTTGCAGCCATATCAGCAAAAGCATTTACCCTGGAGACAGGATCTTTTTTGTTAGTATGTGCGGAACATTTACATATTGCTATCTGAAGTGGTAATTGCACTGCATCTAACAACTGTAAAATTAAATCTCTGTGATTTATTGGTTTGCCTGTCACAGTAAACATTCCCCTATTCTTCCATTGTTGAGCGAAAACATGTACAGTGGAGAAAGCATACTGACTATTTGTATAAATTGTCACTTTTTTAAACTCCCCTAAGGTACAAGCTCGAGTCAAAGCCACTAACTCAGCTGCTTGTGCAGAATAAATATTTGACAATCCTTTCGCTTCCAAAACTTCAGTTTCTGTGGTGACAGCATACCCTACTAGTGGTTTTCCTACAGTGTCCTTCTTTGCTGATCCGTCTACAAACAAAACAAGATCATAATCTACCAACGGAATATCCGTTAAATTTGGTCGGGGAAGTACTTTGTCATGAATGCTCTCTAAACAAACGTGTGGAGTACCTTCTTCTGGAGTCGGCAAAAGTGTCACTGGATTAAGAGTAGTACATCTTTCTATGGTCATATGTGGCTGTGTCAGCAGCACTGTCATACATGACAAATGTCGACTAGGAGATAAAAAGGTTATCTTATCTTGCAAAAGTATAGTAGCTACTGAATGTGGAACTCGCAATTTTAGTGGGTGAAACAAAACTAATGATGCTGAGGCTTGCACTACCATGGCGGCTGCCACTACAGCTTGAACACAATGCGGCAATGCCCTTGCAACAGGGTCTAATCTGGAGGAATAAAAAGCTATTGGTCTCTGTTTATCCCCATGTACTTGTACCTGAACTGAAGTCATATATCCTCCCTTACAATCAACCATTTGTACAAACTGCTTAGAATAGTTTGGAAAACCCAAAACAGAGGATCCTGCTATCAATTGCTTAATTCTATTAAATGCTTGTATTGCCTTATCTGTCCACTGTATATTACTTTTAGCTGCCATGGGAGTGTCATAGATCAGTGCGGTCAATGGCCCTACTTCTACAGCATAATTAGGAATCCAACTTCTACAAAAATTAGTCACACCTAAAAACGACATCATCTCCCGCTTAGTTGTAGGCATAGGTGCTTCAAGAATTGCTTGTTTTCTTTTATTTTCCAATTGTCTACCTTCCTGCGAGACTAAATAACCCAAGTACTTTACTTGTGCTTTCCACAATTGTAACTTCTCTTTATTTACTTTATGTCCTCGCTCAGCTAAAAAACTAAGAAGGGTGAGGGTATCCCTTTTACAACTTTCCTGCGTGGATGAGGCCAATAAAATATCATCTACGTACAACAAGACCTGGCTTCCTTCTGGGGGAACAAACTGAGCTAAATTCGCAGCCATTTCTTGTGTGAATATTGTCGGACTCTCACAATAACCCTGTGGCAATCTGGTGTATGTGTATCTTTTACCTTGGAAAGTGAATGCAAACCAAAATCTACTCTCCTTGTGTAGTGGTATGGAGAAAAAGGCATTGCTTATATCTATGACAGAAAAATATCTGTGCTGAGGTAGTAAATCATTAAGTAGTGTATAGGGGTCAGGGACCACCGGTGCTCGTAGGATCACAGCTGAATTTACTGCTTGTAAATCCTGAACCAACCTCCATGACCCATCCGGTTTCTTTACAGGAAACAACGGAGTATTGCAAGGTGAATCTGGGCATTCAACAAGAATTCCTACCTGTTTTAGCTGCTCGATAACTGGCTTAATTCCTTCCTCCGCTTGTTTACTTAACGGGTATTGGTGCTTACGAGGTCTAAAACCTGACTTTGGAGTTATACAAACTTCACCTGCTGTTTTCATCAGTCCCACATCTCCTTTACCTTTTGACCATAAATCTACAGGTAAGGCACTTAACGCACTATCTTCCTCTTGAGTTAGGAGGATTTGTCATGCCATTTCTGTTTTGTCATCCCTGAAGTGCACGCTTGGTCATGCCCAAGTCACCCAATTTAATCTTTGTACCTGGATCTGTTGATCTTTCAACTGACTTTCAGACATTGTGTTCCAAATCATTACCTTTTTTGCCAAATCTACCCAATGTGTCCCCACTGCTTTAGTAACTGAAACATGCGGTCTATAACTTGAGCAATATAAAAAACTCATTTCCTTAGTCAAAGTACAGGTCACTACTGTATTACCTTGCGTATCCCAAAACATATCATTCAAAATTATCCTTGCACACTTGTGCTTAAAGAATTCTTTTTCAAATTCTTTATCCAGAACAGGGGCCTTATAGAACATTGTATAATGTAAGCGCGCCGCAACCTGCGGTGACCCGCTCCTAAATTTACTTAGAGCCAGATTGATCAACTCTGTATCAACCCTCCCCGGGCCATCTGAAATCAAGTCTAGGCTATACCAGTAAAACAAGTCTTGTACTCCCTGTACTACTAAGCCATCCGCTAACCTTTTTGCCTCAATACCTTTAGGTGTGGGAATTGCCGCTATTCCAAACACATGCATCAAATCTCTTCCTAGCAAATTAACTGGTCAAACTTTTGATATAATTACCCTACACCTAACAGTTTAGCTTGTTTGCGGATCTGTGAACAGTAGAGGATGAGACAGTGGTTCCTTATAAATTTTCCCGTTTGCCGCTTTTACAAGGACAAACTCATCTGTTTCGCAGTTCAGAGGCAGAACTGCTGGACCAAAAAGTGTACGCGATGCACCTGAATCACATAAAAACTCCACTTTTTGTCCCTCAACCAAAAACTCTATCATGGGTTTCTGATCTAGATGCATAGCAATACCCAAATTTGCCAGGTTTATGACTTCACAGTCACAATCCCGCCCTTCCATTAGAGTGTTCTGACATTCATCGTAGAGAGTGTCTGCCTCTTCACTATCCCCATAATGAAGATGGCGCCTTTCTTTACTATCATATAGTGATGCGGAGCCCTTGTTCGTAAGCTGTGGGTGATGTTGCCACTCTTCACAGTCAGCAGCGAAGTGCCCATGTCTACCGCATTTAAAACATTCTCCACGTTTTAACCTTTCCCTATAGGCTGAATGTCTACCCGGTTCATTTAACGTGTCCCATTTCGGGCCCCCACGTTTTTTTATGCCACCACAGTGCCCTTGCCCCCTTTGGTCCTGTACTAAGAATATACCACCATCATCCCCTACTGCCAACACTTGTACTTTCTTTTTCTTTTTTAAATTGAAATGTCACTCAGCATGTCGTGCATATTCAAACAAAGGTTGCAGTCTACATGTTCTGTGATCTACCATGTGCTTAGTAATAAAACTACTTATCGGAGCCTTACAACCTTTAAGAAAAGCATTTTTCAATTGCTGTTCATACGGACTATCATTAGTCTGATCCTGCGGAATCATCATTCCATAGTGGTTATTGAACACTTCTGTCAGTCTTACAATATAGTGATCTACAGATTCATCATCATTTTGGATGCACTGATTTATTACTGTCCAATCTGCTCTTGGATGCCACTTATCAGAAATTATCTTTAACAGATCAGTGACTCGCGTGTCTAACACCCCAGAATTATGCTTTAATGTAGTGCCGTCATCTGCCTTACATGTCCAAGTACCACAAACTAAGTGCCAATCTGGACCTAAGATTTGTCGCACTACTTGTTCTACTTCTAAACCATTTAGATGATAACTTAAATGCATACCAACTATGTCCTCAGAAAACTTTTGAAAATTAACCTTGGGATGAGGAATACCATCTGTAGCTCGTTTTATATCCTCTCTAGCCCAGGGACGATAAACTAAAATAGTTGGTTCTTGTCCAACATCTCCTGCTTGTGGGTTTGCAACTTGTATTAAGGGAAGAGCTTCTGAATGGTCAGAAAGTTTAATAGCCCAATGTCCTTGCCCTGCTGGTCCTGACCTTAACTGCATAGGTTGGTCTACCTGTTGCAAAGCAACTTTAGGTACTATGGGAATTTGTGGGTAAATTGGAGGGGTCACAACATTCCCTTGAGCAGCTAATAACCCACCCTGCAGTACAGATCCCACATCTTCAGACTGATATTGAGGAGGTTCCCTCGGTATGGCAGCAGCAATTTCACCATACGGTGGGGCAGTTGCCTGCCTTTGTACTGCACAAACTGTGTGCTCATCCTCCTTATCTAAAAATAAAGCTACTTTTCCACTTGGCACCAGTGATACCTTTTGATTTATTTTCTCTTTTTCCTGACACTGTTTTTCTTTTATAGCTCGTTTATTTGCTTCTTCTAGCCATTTTTGTGCTTGGGGAAATCCCAATTGTCTTTGCTTTTTAGTTCTAGTTCCTGCATCCTTTTTCAAATCTCTAACCAATTTTGCACAGGCATTCTTATTCAGTGTACCATCAAAATCATATTTCAACTTCCACTTCTTCAAAAATTTAACATTATTTTTGTTTAAACTTTTCATATACTTAGCATCAACATTTAAACAGGCATCACTCTCACACTTGTAGCAACTTGAACCCATGTTTTCCTAGATTTCTTATTTTAGGACTGTATATTTTAGGACTGCATCAAAATTATTTTTACAGGGCTTATTACAAAATGGGGCTATCTTAACGGGGATCCTAACAAAATAACAGGTAATCCTAACAAAATAACAAGTAATCCTAACAAAATAATCTTAACAATTATTCTTACCCACCCTTAACTAAAGATAAACCCCCTGTTGACAAGGTTAAATTAAATTAAAAGAAAAAAAAGGTATTTTTCATCCTACCTGAACCAGATGAGACTCCGTTTCCCCTTTTGGTTCGGAAACCGTCCCTCAGATAGGGATCAGAGAGCGACCGGCCTCTTTCCAACGACAAATCAGTCGGAGGGCTTTCCGTCGAGGGAATCTTAAGATAAGAAACCCTCACCTGCGCAGGTTTTTCGGTCTCTCTGTCAGTCTGATCCGTATCTTCGGAGAGGTTTCCGGTCTGAAGGACCAAAATGTCAGAAGAAAAAAATTCAAGCGAGTCACATCTGCCTCAGGTGATGAAAAACTTCTTTATTTGCAGCTAACCAGATTACAGCAACATGTTGGCCAAGATGATCTCAATCTGATCGGCTTGTTTACTGACATCAACTTTTATACTTTCCTGTTACTAGCCAAAATAGCTTTTGTTACATTTCTAACAGTTGACAGTTAGCTATGAAAAACATCTAGGATCACAAATTACCTCAGAAAAGAATGTTTTACCTCAAAACCACAGCTAGTGTAGAATGTTTACCTCAAAACCACAGTTAGTACAGAATGTTCAAAAAGGTACAGAATACTTAGTTCAACAATGGTAGCTGGAATTTTCCAGGACACACAGCTTGCCTCAGTAAATTAACTCTTACTCAGCCGTGCGTCCTTTCACCAAGCTTTCATTTAACTGCAGTTAGCTTTCTTTATTCAGAAGTATAGAAAACAGATGTTATTCAAGTTCATAAGCAAACTACATCTATCATAGGTAAAGCCCATCTTTAATAAACATGGTTCAATGACCTTTTCTTACCAACACTTCAGCAAATAGCATATTCATTTTGCTAGATGGGAGAAAGAGACAAATAACAGTATGTTTCAAAACTTTTTCTCTTAACAGTAACTGTCTCAAAGTAGTCCACCAGGTTTAGGAGACATTATATGCCCTTAACAAAGCCAAACTGGGTAGGGTCCAGTGTTTGGAGGTTCCCAATGTCTCTGTTAATGAGTTCCATGATGATGCGCTCCATAGCCTTGCAGACCAAGCTAGTCAGGCTTATAGGGCGATAGTTCCCAGGATCTGTTGTGGCTCCACCTTTGTGGAGCAGAAATAACCGTTGCTGTGCGCCACTCTATGGGTATGTAGCCTGTGGAGAGGCTGAGTTTGAGCAGTGTGTTTAGGTGAGGGGTTAGTTCATCTTTGAGCTCATGTAGGACACAGCCTGGGACACCGTCTGGTCCCACTGATGTTGTGTTTTTGGCTTCGGAGAGGGCTATTTTAACTTGAGTGTCTGTGATTTCAGGGGCTCTACATTCTTCTGGTATGGTTATGGGCCCTTTTGGGGGTGAGAGGGGGGTGAAGTTTGCACTGAACTTGTCTGCCAGGATGTTGGCGATATCGGTCAGTTCAGTGTATTTTGTGCCATTCTGCACTAACTCCAAGCAGATCTAAGCATTGTTACTTAGATTCTTGACATAGCTAAAGAATGTCTTGTGGTTATCTTTGGAGTCCTTAGCAATTTTTCTTTCGAAGCTCGCCTTAGATGATTTTATGAGGGATCGTATTTTATTGCTGATACTGATCAGGGATGTCTTCCCTTCTTGGGATTTTACTCTTTTCTGTACTAGTTTCCTCCTTCTATTGTAGAGCTTGTTTATGGCAGGAGTCCACCAGACTGGTTTCCTTTTCTTGGAAGAGTGAGTCTTGGTTTTGCTTGGGATGGCACGATCCATGCATTCTTGTAGGTGCCCATAGAATGCATTAGTAAAGGATTTTGCAGCTTGGACAGCGTTATCCTTTAGCATGGGGGCTTTGAGACTTTCCAACTCAGTCTTAAGTAACGTGAAGTTTGCTTTTGAAAAGTTTTTCACTGTGGTTTCCTTGTCCGGGTTGGAGGCGGAATGTGGATATCCAAAGTGATTTGTTTATGGTCAGATCGAACCAGCGAGGGGTTGACTTCCGGTGTGGAACACCGGTCGCCCAAGTTGGTGATGACCAGGTCCAATATGTTGTAACCTCTGGTGGGAGTGTTGACCAGTTGATCCAAGGCATTTGAGTTTATAAATTCTAGGAAATGTTGGGCAAGGGAGTTAGTACTTGAGTAGTTCTCCCAGTTAATGTTTGGGTCATTGAAATCACCCAATATTAGGGTGTTTGGTAGAACCTTTATGTTTCCCAGTGTTTCCAGAAACATGGAATGGGGGTCCTGGGACATGGTGGGTGATCTGTAGCAAGCTACAATTTGAATTGAAGTTTTGCCCGTTGCTAGTTACACCTGGATGATCTCTGAAACATTGTGCTGTGCTACTAACCTGGAGGTGTGGGTATCCTTGATGAATATGGATACGCCCCCACCTTTTGTATTTCAGTCCGGGTTCTGTGGCCAAAATGTATGGTATGAGTTGTAGCCTGGTAGTGCTGGGGTGCTCTCTGGCGCCTTAAACTAAGTTTCTGTTACTGCACATATATTGCTTTTCTCCATACTGAGGAGTGCCTCGAGTGCATGCATTTTGAGGTTTAGAGTTCTGGCACTGAGTAGCATTACCCTCAGTTTTTTGTTACTTGTGCTATTAACGGTGGTGGGTTTGTCTTTAGAACCTTGCCTAAAAAAGGCACTATGGGGTGGCAAGAGCCTTGGCCAGTATTCGAAAGCCTAAGGGTGACAGGTGCAAGCCATCTCTAGCGAAGCAGCGTGGCTTGTCGAGCATGTCATCCCAGGCGGATAGACACTGGATCCCATTTGAATGACACCAGAAACTTAGCCAATTGTTGAAATTGATAATTTTTTCTTTATACCGTGGTAGCATTCTTGGTGAGGGCAGAATGCTACTCAGTGTCAGGGTCATACCAGCCTAGACTACGTGATCAGAGAGCTCTTCCATGTCTCTTTTCATGTAGTACAGGGAGGTATGGCTCAGGTCATTCACACTAACAAGGACAATGACAGAGTCATATTTATACTTGTTCTGGAGTGACCTGAATGCTTGTGTTATGTGGCAGATCCTGGCACCCAACAGGCAGCTAACAGTAACCTTCTCCTTATTCAGTAAGTGGGACGTCAGTGTGCCTGACTATAGAGTCACCTATTGCTAGTATGTTGGGTATGTTATTTTGCCTTAAGGGCTGTGATTGCGTGGCACACTGGTTTTGTGAAGTATGTGTTTCATGGTTTGTGTTGGGGGGTGGAGGTTGCTTGGATGTCTGCTTTGGAGGTCTCGGTTGCTTTTGTATATTTTTATTTAGAGCTTCAGAGTATGTTTTTGTGTATTTATGTGTGTTTTTTGCCGGTGCTGGTTTCATAGGTCTATGTGAGACTGGTGGTGTGATGCAAGTATTTCCCTTCTCCTCTTGACTATCTGATCCAGTCTTGGATTGAGAGAGCTTAGCCTCCAGTTTGGCTGTATAATTGCATCTCTCACATGCATTAGTGTTTGGTGGTAGGTGGAGAGGATTGTCTGTGTACATGAGGCAGTTGTAACATTGCCTAAAAATGCCGAGATTCACCAGTTGGACTGGAGACTACACCTGAAACTGCCCTTTGGACATGCCTGGATAGGTACAGTGAACTGTTTTACTGAATGGCTGGTAAGGTCGAATAGACAGCCTTGTCCTTCTGCACAGTATAGGGGGGGGTCTAGTGCTAGGGTTTATAAGTGCTTGCTATGAGTTTTGAGCAAGTGCCGAGCTGAGAAATGAATGGCTTGAGTGCTTAAGTTGAAAGTTTGTCTAGTTCCAAGGGAAAAATTGAAGAGTAGACTTTGTGGAGCCGGGAATAGTTATATCCTAGCTAGCCGGTGCTGCCCGGCGCGCAAAACCGGGCAAATGCGGTTTTTATAGCAGGGAAATGAAAGAGATAGAAATTAGTCCAAAATGGCCAATAAGCTACTAATTTCTGGGCTGAAACCACTCCTCCAGGGGCAGATAGGGTGCTCAAAGCTCCCCTCTCTCACAGGTGAACAGCGAAACTTCCTTCTATCCAAGTAAGGTATGGGCAAACACAGAGATTTGTAACACAGCCCTGAATTCAGCACTAACCTGAAAACTGGACTATACTAGCTTAGAAAGGCAAGAAACAAGTATATATTTTTTTTCAGAAAATAAAGCAGATACAATAAAAAAAAAAAACAGGAAAACAATACTCCTACCTAACAATGAACCTTCATGCTAGTGAGTGACCATGAAACAGTGGCAAACCACTTTCCAGTTAAACCACGATAAAGAACAAACTATAATTCCAGGGATAAAAATTCAAAGGGGGATATTCCAGGGTGACTTTTTGTCACCGCTACTCTTTTGTCTTGCCCTTAACCCATTAAGCTGTCTATTAACAGATTAGGTCATGGCTATAATATGGTTCCTAGAAAACAACTAAGTGTAAAGACTTCTCATCCTCTTTTTGTTGATGATTTAAAACTGTATAGCTCATCAGATGAAGAACTGAAAGCAGAACTGCCAGTGGTAAAACCTTTTTCAGATGATATAAGAAAGTCATTTGGTCCTGATAAATGTGCAAAAGCAACCTTTAAATCAGGAAAGCTGCAGCACCAAGAAAACATCAGCCTGTGAAAGGAATTTGATATAAAACTTGAGCAAGAGGGAGTGTATAAATATTGTGGGCTGTGTACTACATGAATTACAATATGAACTGGCACCTCACCTAAGTGTCATGTTTAATCATAGCCTCACCTCAGGTTTCATGCCCACTGAGTGGAGCAGAGCTACAGTTATCCCAATCCACAAGGGGGGATCCACCTTGGATCCCGGAAACTACCGTCCCATCAGTCTGACAAGCCTTATCTGCAAGGCCATGGAGCGTATTATCATGGAACTTATAAACAAAGACATTGGCAACCTTCAAACACTGGACCCCACCCAGTTTGGGTTTGTGAAGGGCCGATCTTGTCTCCTGAACCTGATTGACTTCTTTGAATCAGTCTCCAGAGCCATGGATAAGGGTAAGGTGGTCCACACAGCCTATCTAGACCTTGCCAAGGCCTTTGACACCATCCCCCCTCTGGAATCATAGATAAACTTACTAAGTTGGGCATTAATCCCTATGTCACCCAATGGGTTGCTAAATGGCTTACTGATAGAACCCACACTGTAAAAGTAGCCGACTCCAAATCCAGCTCCAGACAAGTGACAAGTGGAGTACCTCAGGGTTCAGTCCTGGGGCGACTCTTGTTTGGCATCTACTTCTCTGAAGTACAGGTCAACACTAAGGGACTCTGGCTAACAAAGTTTGCAGATGACTGCAAACTGGGAGCCATTATTGAATCCCAAATGATGTGGATACTCTACAAAAGGGCCTTACAGAAACAGATGCTTGGTGCCAGAGCCATGGGCTCAAGCTCAATGCCAAGAAATGTATTGTTATCCCTTTGGGAAAAACATGTATCCATGAATTACCATATAGGTGGCAGTACACTAAACACAGAAAGTGTGATAAGAGACTTAGGGACACAGGTGGACAGTGGTCTCACCTTCGATAACCACATCGCCACAACAGTCAGGAAATCCTTCTATGTAGCACACCTCATCACGAAGGGCGTTTCATCCAGAAAAAGGAGGTCATTGTCCCACTGTACTCATCCCTCATTAGACCCATTATAGAATACAATGCCCCATTTGGTATGTACCTCTCAAGACATCTGCAACAACTGGAAAGGCCTCAGAAATACCTCACTAAAAGAATCACAGGCCTAAAGCAGATGCCCTATGCTGCCCGCCTTAAAAACTCCAGCTATACTCTGTTGCATATCGTCTACTCAGAGGCGATCTCTGCTTAACATACAAGGCCATGTCAAACCCAGAGCTGTTGGACATGCTACACTTAAAGAAATCCCAATCCCTCAGCTACACGCTCCAGGGATCTAAACCTTGTCATCACAATAAACAAAACATGCTGGAGGGATAGGTTCCTGACCCAGAGACTCCCCAGACTCTGGAATAGATTGCCCATACATGTCAAGCAGAGTGCCTTTTGCACCTCTTCAAGAGGAACCTTGACGATTGGATGGGAGAAAGGAAATTCACCCCAGGGATCATGTCAGTCTCCCTGCTAGACAGGGGTCCAGGAAAGTAAATAATGTGGGAAGAAATAGCCAGGGAATTGTTATGGCTAGGCTTGTATAGGCCCTACGGCTGATAGCCTAGTACCAACCTATGAACCTATGAATCTATTTAGGAATTGATGAAGGATCATCAGTAACACATGAACAAATGCAAATAAAACTTAATAATTAATATTTTGGAAGACTTAAATTAATACTGAAAATAGCTCTGACATCTAGGAACAAAGTCCAAGCTATAAAACAATTTGTCTTCTTGTCCTTACTTACACTTTTGGAGTGATTGATTGGTCCTAAAAGGTGTTGGATCGGTTGGACAGGAAAACAAGAAAGATGCTTAATGCTTATCAAATAATTTATAAAAATCAGTGTATACCAAGACAATATATTCCCCATTCTGAAGAAGGTATGCGCCTCCTCAAAATTGATTACATGTATGGATCTACAATTGTAGGACTGCATAGGTTCATAGGTTCATAGGTGTTTACTAGGCTAAGGACCAAAGGGGCCTTTTTAAGCCCAGCCATGCATCCCAGATGTCTGACAAGTTCTGATACTCTTGATAAGAGTAAGCAGAGGCCTGGGAGATGAACCACTTACAGGTTGCTTGTGTCCATTAAGGACATGGTGCCAAACTAGGGATGAATTTATGGTTCCCCATCCAACTGTGCAACTCACACTTGAATTGGGTTAGGGATGAAATCTGCTTCACATGGATGGGGAGCCTGTTCCATAGACAGGGTAGTCTCTGGGATAAATACCTGTCTCTCCAGCAGGTCCTGTTTAAATCACAGGTAAGGCTTAAGTCTTTAGCATGGCTAATTCTGGTGCTGTTTGTTTTGTGGATATGCAGGAGGTCCACCAGAGTGGGGTCTGACAATGCCCTATATGCCAGGCATATACCCCCCTCAAAAGCCTGTAGGAGACAGAATACATGGATAGGTCTTGAGGCAGTCTGCACAGGACATTTTAGTTATGTCCTGTATTCTTTTAGTGAGGAACTCTGTGGACGTTCCTATTGTGGGATATGCCTGGTTAGGTACATACCAAAGGGGACATTGTACTCAATGATAGGTCTGATGAATGCCTCATACAGTGGAATAATTACTTCTTTGGACTTAGATGCCATACCTTTGTTTATAAGTTGCAGAACATAGAATGATTTCTTCACCACTGTAGACACGTAATGATTAAAGGCTAGATTACTACCTATGTGTGTCCGTAAGTCCCTGACAACTGAGTCAACTCTAAGGGGTGTATTGTCAATATGATAGTTAACAGGGATGAATGATTTCCCAATGGATACTATTATGCATTTCTTGCCATTTAGTTTCAGTCCATTTCTCTGACACCAGTTGTTTGTCTGTGTCAGCCACTCCTAGAGAATGTTTGTGTCAGTGTGAGATTCAATGACAGCTCCTAATTTGCAATCATCTGCAAATTAAGTCAGCCAGAGACCACTGACATTGGCCTTGACTTCTGAGAAGTCAATGTCAAAAAGGAACAGTCCAAGGACTGATCCTTGAGGGATTCTACTTGTGACTGGCCTTTTTGTAGAGGTGGACTCCCCAGTTCTAACTTCCTGGGTCCTGTCTGTGAGCCAGCTGGCAATCCATTGGGTGACATACGAGTTTGTACCTAACCTCTTGAGTTTGTCAACAATGCCTGAGTGTGGTATTGTGTCAAATGCCTTGGCCAGGTCTAGGTAGACAGTGTGAACCATTTTTCCCTCATCCATTGTTTTGATTACCTTCTCAAAGACATCCACCAGGTTGAGTAGACATGATCTGCCCTTCATAAAACCAAACTGGGTTAGGTCCAGTGTCTGGAGGTTTACTATATCTCTATTGATCATCTCCATGATAATTCTTTCCATAGCTTTACATATAAAACTAGTGAGGTTTATGGGTCTGTAGTTTCCAGGGTCTGTAGATGACTCACCTTTGTGTAGAGGGATGACTGTTGCCATTGTCCATTCATGAGGCATAAAGCCTGTTTGGAGGCTACAGTTAAATAGTAATTCCAAAGGCCCTGATAAGTCATGTTTCATGCTGTTTAGAAGGCATCCTGGGATATTGTCCTGAAGAGCCATTATAAGCCTACCAATAACATTTGGTTAGAGCCAAACCCTGAATCTTGTGTCTATGTGGTGAAGCCTTAACCATTAGGCCAAACCCACCCACTAAAACGCCCCTGTCTAATTATGTGCACTGCCAGCACCAACCCTGTACTTTGAGCACAGGTAACATAAAGCTTAATCCAACACACGAACCACCAGTCTTAACAAATATCATAGCTGTCTTGCATCCACACATGTTGCTCTTGCTGATATGTGACACATAACAGGGGCCACTCAGTTTGGTTGACATATTTTACCACCACCCTATTGTAGTGTGAATATACATGGTATGGCAGGATGGTGTTAGGGTGAGAACTATGGCACATAAGGGGTATAACAGCACTACAGTACCTGTATATGTTTCCATTTCATGACCTCTACAGGCCATAATACTACAATAGGCCTCCTCATCTTCACAGGGGTCATTGATCTGCCCATGCATGCATACTGCCCTTCTCAGGTACTCATCCATTGCAGCACAGCCTCAGGTGGATGTGCAATCAGATAAATGTTCAATTTAGAAACATTTCCTCTAAATAGGCTCATTGGTGCAATGACTGTTCCAGGAACCTCAGAACTGTGAAATAAAACAGCCGTGGACTTTAGTCTGCTCACTGCACTGCAGAAGCTTGCTGCAGACCATAGTGTGGCTGTAGAGGTCTGAAAGGTGAAACTCTATCAGTTGCACAATCATTCACTTGAAGTAAGTGATTAGGGAGTGATAACCTGCACAGCCTTTCATATAATTTCTTCATATGCCACACTAGTTTGTTATTTAATGAACTACCTGAAATTGTGTTGGGGAGGGGTTGAGGTACTTGTTGTAACTGGCAACAGATGATCTCTGCTCTGGGTATTATAAACATTGATGCGGGTTTCTGAAATGGCTTGACACTTGCAGGTGATGCTATATGCTTTAACTGCACCACAGGAAGTTTTGATGTGTTTTAGTACATAGGAGGTACAGGCCCTAGTTTGGCCAAAGACCGTGTGTCCTACTCATTGCTGATATCAGTATCTTATGAAGTCTTATATCTGGTTCTGTGTAACTGGCATATATGTACATATGTGAAACCATTGCATTCTGGGTATGAAAATCAGTTGCTTTTTATCATATTCTAATTCCATAAGGTAGGCGCTAAAAAGTAATTGTAACACTGTACAACAGGATCCTGGACTAAAACTTTCCATCTAGTTATTTTGTTTGCTTGTTTATGTTTCTTCTCATACATCCTCACTGTTTTACATCGACATGGTCTATGTCACCCTTATCCATGGTACGCATACCTCTTAGCTGTCCAGATTTTTGCAGAATGTCCAGATTTTTGCCTCAGGTGGTGTAAACCGTGGCTCTAGTGAACTGTCACAGTTGAAGTGACACCCCGACCCCATGTGTAAAAATGGGAAAAGGGGGCTGTGGATGGATGGATGGATGGATGGATGGATGGATGGACGGATGGATGGATTTTTGTCTGTTCCTCATAAAATGTGTGTGTGTTTTTTTTTTTTGGCAAACCACTGTGAACTGAAGTCATTAAATAATGACAGACACAAGTTTCTGAGTTCATATCCTTCAGAACATGCATGCTAATGACATGTTAGCAACTTTCTAAGTTTATCAAAGAGATATTTAAAATCAATCCCTATTTTTGGTCCTTTATACTCCATTATATTAGGCTTTGTCCAGATTTCTTGCACCAAAGGTTTGAGAAGTGTGATGGTATGTAATACTGAATCTGGATCACATTAATTCATCAAATGTTTATGGGTCATCACCAAGTAATGTCCGCAGTAACACTGCTGACCTGGAGGGGGAGCTCCTCACTACAACTGCACAGACTATTGACTTCAACGGGCAGCGCCACTGCTTTCGACATATGCACTATTGCACTGACATTCAGGAACAGCGTATGTCTTCAAAATATTATGGTGTAACAAAGAGAAATTAGTTTATAGAATTAGAAGTAGACATTTGCAGTTACTCATTACCTTACTTGTCTTGAGGAATGGTAAACACCAAATACAAAAATGGACTCTTCACCTCTAAGACCCCCCCTTATCCCATGATGCCTTTCCTGGAAGTACCTTATGCTGTTCTAAATGGACTTTCACTTTTTCTTGAACAGATGAAACTTCCTTATCTCATTTGAAACTTCCTTATCTCATTTGAAACTTCCTTATCTTATTCCGTTTCACTGAACAATGTCGCCAGACCCCCCCGTCTATCTACTCCTTACATTTCTGCTTCTTATACATTACCTCTTTTGTTGTCTCTCCATCTCTGAAACCTCCCCTTACAATTCCCTATAAATTCTCCTCCCACCATCACTCTTCTTTCACATAAACATGCAGCCAGTCCCCATATGATGCTTCAAGTTTCCCAGAGCTGCACACTCCACATTTGACAGCGGACATACTATTTACCCTCCATAACTGACTCATCTAGAATAAATATCGCTTCTCACATCTGCACCTGCAATGGTACATTTCCAGCATTGTGCTAGCAAGGTTTTCACTCACTCAATCATGGTTGACATCTAGTTCCTCCTTTCTGCTTCAGTCCTCACCACCTTTCTCTCTTTGGACTCATACAATCTACCTTTCCTGGGTACATGTTTCTCACAGACCACTGACTCTATTTGCCCACCCATTCCTGTAGTTTCCGTACCGCTCAGTGTTACCATTACAAATGACAATCATAAGCAGAATCTCCTGCATACTACTGTGATGCCCCTATACTGGCCCAATAATCAAGGAGCCTCAATCCTCACCACTGGCAACAGTGGGGGATGTACACACTGGGAATATGACAAGTACACATACAGTAAAGTGCAAATTCTCTTAAGAGCACACAGAGATCACAGTCAGTCTGGGGCTGGTTTCTCCCTCTCTCTGCAGATCCCCAATAAGACTTCCCATTGCCACAGCTATAGGTTTGAGATCTCAGCTGAGTGGCCAAGCTGAGGCCTCCAGCACCTTCTCTGTCCAACCAGTGCTTTGTGTCCCTGCCCAAGTAGCTGGCACACACACACACACACACACACACACACACACACTTTGAGATTTGACTGATACACACACACACACACACACACACACACACACACACATACTTTGAGATTTGACTGACACACACACACACACACACACACACACACACACACACACACACACACACACACACACACACACACACACCTAGGAAAGGCTGGCACAAGTTTACTAGCTATGCCCCCTTTTTCCCAGACTATAATGTAGTTCCAGCTGCCACCAACCAACTCTTTATCAGCTACTATAAGGCCCCTTACAAAGGGTGTCCAATCCTACTGTGTAATATTACTATTAATCCAAATGGTAGTTTTGACCAAGCACCAGGCTATTAGGCGTGGCCTGTGCAGTGTCACCAAATACATATGCCAGTACTCTAAGAGCTTAAATATGTCTCACAAATATCAGCCACAAAGATAGGTTTAAATATATGTAATAATACAAAACGAACTGGCACCCCACCTAAGTACCATGTTCAATCATAGCCTCACCTCAGGCTTTGTGCACACTGAATGGCGCACAGCAATGGTTATCCCACTCCACAAAGGGGGAGCCACAATGAACCCTGTGAAATACCACCCAACAGCCTTATGAGCCTGGTCTGCAAGGCTATGGAACGTATCATCATGGAACTTATAAACAATGACCTTGGTAATCTCCAAACTCTGGACCCTACCCAGTTCAGGTTTGTAAAAGACAGATCATGTCTCCTAAACCTGATAGACTTTTTTGAAGCGGTCACCAAAGTCGTAGATGAGGGTAAGGTGGTTCACACAGCCTATCTAGATCTTGCCAAGGCTTTCGACCCCCCCCCCCCACTCTGGAATTATCGATAAACACACTAAACTAGGTATAAATCCCTATGTCACAAGATGAGTTGCTAACTGGCTCACTGACAGAACCCACACTGTGAAAGCAGCAGACTCTAAATCCAACTTCAGACCAGTGACAAGTGGAGTAACAAAGGGTTCAGTCCCGGGTCGTCTCCTGTTTGGTATCTACTTCTCTGAAGTACAGGCTAACACAGAAGGTCTTTGGCTAACAAAGTTCACAGATGGCTGTAAACTAGAAGCCATAATCAAAACTCCTAATGATGTAGACATCCTACAAAAGGGCCTCACTGAGACAGATGCCTGGTGTCAAAGCCATGGCCTCAAGCTCATTGCCAAAAAGTGCATTGTCATCCCTTTTGGTAAAAACTTTGTACCCATGAACTACCACATAGGCGAAAGTCTACTTAACACCGAAAGTGTGGTAAGAGATCTTGGGACACAGGTGGACAGTAGTCTCTCCTTTGATAATCACATCGCCACAGTAGTCAGGAAATCCTTCTACATGGCACACCACATCACAAAAGGTTTCTCATCCAGAAAAAAAGAGGTAATTGTTCCCCTCTACTCATCACTCATTAGACCCATTATAAAGTACAACGCCCCTTTTGGTATGTACCTCACGAGACATCTACAAGAACTCGAAAGGCCACAGAAATACCTCACAAAGAGGATTACTGGCCTCAAACAGATGCCCTACGCATACTGTCTTAAAAAACACCAGCTTTTCTCTGTCGCATATCGCCTACTAAGAGGTGATCTCTGCCTAACATACAAAGCCATGTCAACCCCAGAGCTGTTGGACATGCTCCACTTAAAGAAATCCCAATCCCTCCGAGCTACACATTCTAGGGACCTAAACCTTGTCACCACAATAAAAAGAACATGCTGGAGGGATAGATTCCTGTCCCATAGACTTTCCATACTATGGAACATACTACTTATCTATATCAAACAAAGCGCCTCATTAGCACTCTTCAAGAAAAATCTTGACGATTGGATGGGAGATAGGAAATTCACCCCGGGGATCACTTCTGTGGCTCTGCTTGACAGGGGCACAGGAAAATAATTTTCTTGGGTGGCAAAAGCCATGGTACTGTTTGGCTAGGCTTATATAGGCCCTAGGGCCAATAGCCTAGTACCTACCTATGAACCTATGAACCTATAATAAATAATAAAAGAACAAGACAATACTCAATAACTCAACACAGTGACTTCAGAGTTCAAAATCACAGGAAGTATTTAAAACAACAATGCAGGACAGTCCCACAGAAATACAGAAAACATCTAAACTAATCTTTGCTATATTTCTATCTATATCTAAGAGAGATACTATGCCCTGAATCTTACTTACAGACAAGCAAGTGCAGATGGTGATGATGAGTGGATGTTCTTGCTAGGTCCAAGACAACATACAAAATGCATTCTCTCTCTGAGAGAGTTCCCAAATCAATATCAAACATTACTGTTGGGCCAGCTTGGATGACATCACTCTTTGTCATCTGACTTCAGTTCCCAGGCTAAACAGAAACTTAACAGAATTTCACATCTCTTTGTGAGAATTACATATCTGTCAGATCGTTGCATCTGCTAGAAAGTCATAAAGCAATAAAACACCTCCACATCTCAAACCTAGCAATTATGTTTCTTTCAAGACAATACAAAAGCACCTAGCTCTAGATATTGTGTCTGCTATTGAAGTGAACTGAGAGATAACATCTTTTGTTTATGGTCCAGCTATAAAGCAACTTAACCTCAACTATTCTTAAGTTTTGCAAGTTAATCCTCTATGTTCCAGCAGGGTATGCTGTGGTTACATTCTTGACACTCAGTACATAACACACAGTTCTGTATAAATCATATCAATATTCACAAATGACATAGAATTATTTACAAAATTTGAGATAGCGGGGCTGGCAGCATGACAACCACCACTTAGAAATCGCTACATTTTTTAACCTAGGTGGTGTCAGTGTTGTGGCAAATACATACCTCTGCATCGAACTCCACTTCTGCCTTCCTAGTTCACCTGTGTACCTGCCATATTTTCTTCTCAAAACCCCTCATCTGTCCACTCCTTGCTGTCTTTCCTCCAAGATTGCCTTAACTGCTCCTTCTGCAACCTACTTTCCCCCTTATTCAAGCACTTGTAAATGTTCACTCCCCTCTCTTCTCTCTCTACTTCTGTTCTCCATATCCACCTTCCACTGCTCACCTCCAATCAAGGCTTAAACCCTCACATGCCAGTCATATCCCCTATGGAATCCCAAATTCAGATATTATCAATTTGAAATCCCCAAAATGCATTGCTGCACTTTCCACAGCCAGTATAAATAAAACCATTAGAGATAAGTGTAATATCCTTACCATACACATGCCAAATTATACTGTTTTTGATGCAAAAAGTTTCAATATATTTGCATTTAATTTTGTTTATTAGGAAGGCCTCTGTGAAAATTTTCAAGAAGCTGAAAACTCCTGCCATGACATCATGAAAGACTGAACCCACAATGCCTCACTACCTAGATCAGTATATAACCTGGTGCATTTCCATGAACAACGCAACAGGAAAGTTGTACGTTATAATAAAGTAACTACCTACAGCAGTATACAACCTGCTGCATTTCCATTAACAACGCAACAGGAAAGTCGTACGTTATAGTGAAGGAGACCATCTACATCAGTATATAACCTGCTGCATTTCCATTAACAACGCAACAGGAAAGTTGTACGTTTTAGTGAAGGAGACTACCTACAGCAGTATATAACCTGCTGCATTTCCATTAACAATGCAACAACAGGAAAGTCTTACGTTCTAGTGAAGGACGTTGTAAGCTGTGAATGTCACATGGAACAGTCTACACTGAAAATTAATGCTTGTGTGAATTAACTGAAATGCTTGTGTGATTCTTCTATTTTGAACTTGTATTTACTAGAAAACAGTACTGAATGCTTCTTCGTGCAGACTTACTGGATGATGTGTTTTGTGAATCTTGCTATATGCATGCTATTGTACTAATTATTGTATTTTGCTTATATTTCTGTGGAGCTTTTCTCCCTGGGCCTCCACTGAAACCGGGCTTCTGGCCCAGCCGGACTTTCCCGGTAAACAATTGTAAATAAATAAATAAATACATAAAATAATATTTGTGACTTTTTATTCATTCTCTCATAACAGAGGGACTTCCCTCTATTGCCAATATGTAAATGTAACTTTTAATTCTGCTAAAATCAAAGACTGTTCCTATTCTAGTAATCAATAACTCTTCCTCTGCATTACCCGTTCTATCTTAGCATTGTACTCTCCCTGCAGTTCTCAGGCCATACTTCTCTTTCATCTCCTGACTCCGGTTTCTGTCCTGTATCAGGAATTGCTGCATTTACATGATCCATAGTACTTTAAAAGAGTTTTAGACTGTTGGACAAAAGAACATTTATTCTATTCAGAAGGTATATTGCCAAATGTTATGTACTCGTGTAAGCTTTAAAATATTGGATTTGAATCTTTTGCTTGTATTTTTGTGTCTTCTGCACCCGACTCATAGCTGAAAAGGGTCCAAGGACTAGCTTGCACACCCAGTCAAAACAGAATAAAAAAAAGTAAAATAAATATTAGGTAAAACAATATAAGTAAGCAAGTAGCTAAACTTCAAAGATGTATGTTGGTGCTGATTACTTTGAATGCTTTGCTGTTGTACGTGAATCACTTCTGGTACCTATACTGTCATTATTTTGGGGAAATGTCAAAAATTAACTGGGCAGCTAAAATAAAACTTTAAGAAATGTAATATTCTTTGTTGGTTTCAAACTGTTTACAGCTTTAGTCACAGCACTCATATGCATGAGAAATATAGTTCCACATGTTAAAGCCCCATCCCCAGTCTTTCCATGTTTTCTGGATTTTAACCACTGCCATGTCCTCCTGTTCTCTGACACCTGACTCCAAGAGACTTATTTTGTCTGTCATAGTGCATCCCAAATAAAAATATCTTTCCTGCCATCAAATATTCCAAGCAACTCAGTAATTCTTGTGATACCTTCCATGATTGGAGAACAGATTTTGCTCCTCTTCCTGCTGTCTCCTACCCAGTCTTTGTAAACTGCAGAGCCCTCCAACTCATGATTTCTTGTACTGAACAATGTGTACCCCTGAAATCAGGCACACCCCACACTCCCTTGTAATTACTCTGATGGAACTATTTCTTCCCAAATCTTAATCGCCTTCCCTAACAAATTTGTCACCAGTTCCTATCTTCTTCCTTTCTTTCTTTCTTTCTTTCTTTCTTTCTTTCTTTCTTTCTTTTCTTTTCTTTCTTTCTTTCTTTCTTTCTTTCCTTCTTTCTTTCTTTCTTTCTTTCTTTCCTTCTTTCTTTCTTTCTTTCTTTTTCTTTCTTTTCTTTCTTTCTTTCTTTCTTTCTTTCTTTCTTTCCTTCTTTCCTTCTTTTTTTCTTTCTTTCTTTCCTTCTTTCTTTCTGTTTCTTTCTTTTCTTTCTTTCTTTCTTTCTTTCTTTCTGTCTTTTCTTTCTTTCCTTCTTTCTTTCTTTTCTTTCTTTCTTTCTTTCTTTCTTTCTTTCTTTCTTTCTTTCTTTCTTTCTTTCTTTCTTTCCTTCTTTCTTTCTTTCTTTTCTTTCTTTCCTTCTTTCTTTCTTTCTTTTCTTTCTTTCTTTCTTTCCTTCTTTCTTTCCTTTCTTTCTTTCTTTCTTTCTTTCCTTCTTTCTTTCTTTCTTTCTTTCTTTTCTTTCTTTCTTTCTTTCTTTCTGTCAAGAAAAATAAACCAGCAGTTGACATTTTCTCCACCCCCCCCTTGCTCTTGGACATTTCTATTACCTCTGACTGCCTCTAAGATGAGGAGTTTCCTCACATTCTCTCATTATTCCATTAAAGATTTCAACCCTCCTGTTATACCTCTCAACCTCTTGTGACAAGAAATGTCTACTAAGTCAGAAATACTGGGGCAACAAAGGCCCAAAAATAGGGACATATTTTAAATATTGCTCCTATAAACTTAGCAAGTTGTTAGAATGACAGATTTTCCATCATTATATATTTTCTGAAGGATACGAAGTCAAAACTCAAATCCCTGTCATTATTTAGTATTATTTAATGACTTTAACCCTCAAAGATTTGCCAGAAAACCACAAATTTTATGAGGAACAAGATAAAAATCTGGAGATTCTGCAAAAAACTGAACAGCTGAGAGCTATGTCTCCTATCTGATCACCTTATAAAATATTTTGTAAGTTTAAAGAGCAAAACACAAAGTGTCAAGCCTATTGTTTCCTTGATGGGCAGCTGAGTTGTTCTCTTTCAGTTATTAATACAATGAATCTGGGTAAAATTTGCAATGGCACAGCAGTAGCATTTCTGCCTTGTATTGCTTTCTTCTCCAGTCTTGTTCCTGGCTGAGGCACTTCCTGTACTGACTCATCATGCACTTCCTGTCTCTACATGGGATTTCATTGGGTGATCTGGTGTCATTCCATATGACAGAGGGATACTGTAGGTGGACTGGTGATCCTCCAAACCACCTATAGGTGTGTATGTGTGTGTGTGTGTGTGTGTGTGTGTGTGTGTGTGTGTGTGTGTGTGTGTGTGTGTGTGTGTGTGTGTGTGTGTGTGTGTGTGTGTGTGTGTGTGTGTGTGTGTGTGTGTGTGTGTGTGTATGTGTGTGTGTGTGTGTGTGTGTGTGTGTGTGTGTGTGTGTGTGTGTGTGTGTGTGTGTGTGTGTGTGTGTGTGTGTGTGTGTGTGTGTGTGTGTGTGTGTGTGTGTGTGTGTGTGTGTGTGTGTGTGTGTGTGTGTGTGTGTGTGTGTGTGTGTGTGTGTGTGTGTAACCTACCACAGACCCTGAGCTGGGTAAAGCAGGCACTAGAAGAATTAATTCATATTTTTACAATTCATGTTAGTTAACAGGGGTAAGATTGTATTCTAGGACATTAGAATATCTTTCTCTACTGCTGTTCTTGCTTTGAAAGAAGATATTATACATTTTCTATAATCAATGTAAAATGTCAATAGATTTATCTTTTAAAGTATTGTATGTGAGTTTTCATTTGCAATGAGAGCCCAGCAGAATGTCTAAGTATTTAAAATTAAAACCAGACACACATACTGTTCTATGAAGCAAAACCAATTTCTAACTTTTATTTCTAGTTACTGGCAGGTACTTTAAACATACTGGCCTTAGTTAGTTGTCAGCAATTAAAAAAATACTACTAATCAATTATTTTAGTATTAAATTACTGAGTTGTTTACTATAATCAGTTTAGTACTGCTTGCTGGTGGCAGAGGAAGGTTTCCAGCCTAGTTGTTTTGTACTGAATTTTCAATACTCAGTAGCAAGTTCACCCAAACTTTACCCTAATCAAACCGAACTCCAAGCAGTTATACTCAGCCCTGACTCCAGAGTCATTCCTGTCAGTATAATGGGCCAACACTTTCCCTCAAAGTCTGTGGTCAGCCCGATTGAGATGGTATCTTTAGACAGTGTAAGAAATGTATGATGCTGCCTGACAGTCATCAATTACTCAAACAGCATAACACAGTGTGTGACAGATGTACAAATATAATATCCTTGAAGGCAAAAATCTCACATACAGCAAACTCCGATACCAAAATCTTCAGCAGTACAGACTTCACCAAGGTCATCACAATACACATAATCCATCATATGCAGCAGTTCTAAAAATTAACTTGCCTAAATGTTAAAGACCTCCAAAACACGACACAAGTATAAAACACCCTCAGCAAGTCATGCCTACCTCCTCACATCGCACAAGGAGTCCCAAAGTCATGGTTGCTGAACTCAAAAGCAGACAATGACCTAGCAAAACATTTTTGTTATAGGTGACTCCATTATGAGACATATAGATGTGCATCTTGCCAGGATGAACAAGGAAAGACTGATGGTCAGTTGCTTGTCTGGTGCCAGGATTTGTCAGATCACACATGTACTCAAGTCCTTCAGCAACAAGTACCAGTACGACTCTATCATAGTTCATGCCAGTGTCAATGACTTGAGGTGTACTTCTCTGGAAGATATGAACGGAGACATGATTGAGCTCTCACACTATGTGTCCAAGGCATGTATGAGCCTAGCATTGAACAGCATTCTACCTTCTCCAAGGATGATGCGTGATATGAGCAAAAAATAATTGATTTCGATAACTGGCTTAGTTTTTGGTGTCATTGGAAGGGGGTCTAATATTTGTCAGCCTGAGAGGATATGATTGACAACCATGTTGCTTCACTGGAGATGGCCTACATCAATACCCTAAAGGGTTTGTATTATTGGCAAAGACATTGCCTACCCCACAGTGCCCTTTTTGGGTAATGTCAACCTGATAAACACCAGTATACTGAAACAAACAAAGGAAAATATGAAGGTTTTACTGATAAATGCTAGGAGCTCAAACAAGAAACTCCAGTCCTACAAGCCCTTCTCACAGTTAGAGGATGCTGATGTCTGTGTAGTGAGAGAAACGTGGCTTAAATGGCAGAAAGCACTCTGGCTGTGCAGGGCTATAAAGCCTAATATACATTTAGATAAAGTAGTGCATAAGAGGGGGGAAAGGGTGAGATGCCCCAGTCCTCATCCAGAACTGACCACATCAAGGCTGGTAAAGCATTGTGATGCAGTAGAGTTTCTTCATGTCCAAATAACTATCAGAAAGGTCCTGTATCATATGTTATATCGCTATAGAACTCTCTCTATGACCCAAGATAGCCACAATGCGTGTCAAGAGGAACTGGAATCACTTAGTAGTAAATCCAGTACTAACTTCATAGGTGATCTAAACTATCTAACTATAGACAGTGAAACCTACACCACTACTAGTGCGCAAGCACAGAGATTCCTGGGAAACCTACACCACTACTAGTGCACCAGCAGAGAGATTCCTGGGAAACCTACACCACTACTAGTGCACCAGCACAGGGATTCCTGGGAAACTTACACCACTACTAATGCACCAGGACAGAGATTCCTGGGAAACCTACACCACTAATAGTGCACCAGCAGAGAGATTCCTGGGAAACCTACACCACTACTAGTGTACAAGCACATAGATTCCTGGGAAACTTACACTACTACTAGTGCACCAGCACAGAGATTCCTGGGCTTTGTCAGTACAAATACCCTGGAACAGTTAGTCAGGGTGCCTACTAGTGTGTTTACTAATATGAGGGTATCTTGCACCATCCCTTGCAAATCGTCATCACTTCTTCGATCTGACCACATAGCAGTCCCCTTCAAAATAAAACTGTAACCAAAGATCCCTTCCACACAAGATCTTTAGAAATTTCTTTAACACAAGCTACCTACTCCTAAGTGATACACTGGCGAGTTTCAAATCCCCGCCAAACCCGGTTATTGCCACTGACTTACATGGAAATGTACACCCTCACACAAGAAGAGCACGTAAACAGCTGCATAAATGCAGCTATACCCTGTAGGGACAAGCTCAGGGCAAACCCCAGAAATAAACCCACATAGGTGAACCATAATATCAACAACCTTTACAATAAGAGGAAAAAAAATTTAACCAAAAGTACGAAGAGTAATTCACAGAATGTTAGAGCCCCTGTTAGTGCAATAAACAATTCAGAAGCTTAATAAAATCCACCAAAGCTAAGTTTGAGGCTAAAAGACATAAGCAAGCCAAAGACAACAACAAGGCATTTTTCAGCCATGTTCGTAATCTAAAAATCATAATGCAGCAATGGACTGAGCTGACTGGGAATAATGTTACCTACACTGAGGCTGAAGATATAGTGAACCTACTGACCAATAAATTTAGCTCCAGCTTTACCCCTCCCTTCCATCTGACTGTCAATCAGGATAAACCTGAAACTGGCTCACCTCCAGCTATCAGACAAGACCAAGTCCTAAGCGTGCTATCAAAAACTAAAAATACTGCATCAATGGGTTCTATCAATATTCCTGGATGCATCTTAAATAGCATGAAGTACAGCTTTTACATCTCCCTAACAACACTGTTCAGTCTCCACTTCCACAGAGCTTTTGTACCAAGCAAACAGAGAACAGCTACAGTCATTCTCTACATAAGGGAGACTCTTTCATGGACTGAGAGAAGTACAAACCGTTAAGTCTGGCCAGCATCATATGCAAAGCCACTGAAACACTTATCATGGAACTAATCAATAACAACACAGTGAACCTCCAAACGCAGGACCTCTCTCAATATGGTTTCAACAAGGACAGGTTATGCTTACTCAGCCTGATGGAGTTTTTGAAAAGGTCACCAAAGCAATGGATTAAGGCAAAAACAACATAGACAGTATACCTCAACCATATGTACATGTTGTAGGTCTATGTGCCTAGTGCAAGGTTGCCTGAGGGCCCTTGAGATGTCCAAGATCCTGACACCTGAAAGACAACTCACCATCACCCTGCCTTTCTCTAGCCTAGTGAGTGAGGAATCTGGATGTCTTACTATGGAGGCAACAATCACTAAAACACTGTTTTCATGGAGTGGTCTAGTATACTGGCATTTAGACTCTGTGTCTCACTTTGACTCTTTCTTAAAGGTGATATATTATGTGATACTCTATTTGATTTTAATTTTTGATGAAACTTTAATCTTAACAAGGCAGCACAGTGATGCAGTGGTTAGCATTGTCACCTCACACCAAGAGGTTCTCCGGTTCCATTCTCAGCTGTGGTGCCTTCTTTGCAGAGTCTGCATGTCTTCCCTGCATTTGTGTGGGTTTCCTCTAGGGGCTCCAGTTTCCTCCCACATTCTAAAGACGTGCATCTGGAGCATTTCTACCTGGGCCTCCACTAAACATGGGCTCTGTCCCAGTTGAACTTTTCCGGTAAACAACTGTTAAATAAAATAAAAATAAAATAAATAATTAGTCTAAGAAGCTTTGGCAAAGATTTCTCAGCAGTGTCAGTGCGCCACTGGATTATGTATCAGGGTTGAGTGCATCGTGTGTGGTGTGAAACTGAGGGACCCATATCTGTTACATTTTTGGACCTCTGATAAATAGAGTAATTTGCATATAGCCAGAGTTCATTATCTGTGAGCATAATGGAGTTGGTAAACTGCTTTAGGATACCTAATGTTTAGAAGCTGTAACCAGAGGGGAAACATGTAGGATGACCCTTTCATTTGGTCCCGTGTGAAGTAAAACTTGATTTAATTTACATAAAGATGCAGAGCTTTAATAAAACAGAGATAGGTTCATAGGTTTATACTAGGCTATCTGCCCTAAGGCATTTATAAGCCTAGCCCAAAGTTTTGTGGCTTACGCCACCCCTTATGTTAAAAAATACTGTGCCCATTAGTTTGTTGTGCCTCTGTCCAGCAGTGACATGAGATGATTCCCGGGGTAAACCTACGATCTCCCATCCACCGGTCAAGATTTCTCTTGAACAGAGCCAGTGAGGTGCTCTGCCTCACATGGACCGGGATTTTATTCCACAGCATAGGGAGTCTCTGGGTGACAAATCTCTCCCTCCAGCATGTCCTATTTATATCCATGATAAGGTTTAAGTCGCTTGCTCTAGTGGATCTGGTAGATTTGGATTTTTTGAGGTGGAGCATGTCCATTAATTCCGGGTTGGACATGGCCTTGTATGTCAGGCACAGGTCACCTCTGAGCAGACGGTATGCGACTGAATAGAACTGGAGTTTCTTCAGTCTGGCAGCATATGACAGATTTTGGAGTCCCTTTATCCTTTTGGTGAGGAACTTTTGGGGTCTCTCCAATTGCTGCAGGTGTCGGGTGAGATACATCCCGAATGGGGCATTGTACTCGATCATTGGTCTGATAAGTGAAGAGTACAAGGGAACAATGACCTCACTTGATCTGGATGTGAATCCCTTCATGATCAGGTGGGCAATGTAGAAGGTCTTTCTAACCACTTTAGCAATGTGAGTGTCAAAAGAAAGGCCACTGTCAACCTGGGTCCCCAGGTCCCTGATAACCTCTTCTGTGCTTAGTGGATTGCCACCTATATGGTACCTTGGGGTTACCTTGTTTTTCCCGAAGGGTATGACTATACATTTTTTGGCATTTAACTTCAGGCCATGGTTCTGGCACCAGATATCAGTTTCCGTGAGACCCCTCTGAAGGATATCTGTGTCCGATGTACTTTCCACTATGGCCCAGTTTGCAGTCATCTGCAAACTTTGTCAGCCATAGTCCTCCTATGTTTGCCTGTACTTCTGAGAAGTAGATGCCGAACAACAGGGGGCCAAGGACTGAGCCCTGTGGGACACCACTTGTGACCGGCTTGGAGTCTGACATGGTGCCAGCAACTCTAACCCTGTGGGTTCTGTCCTTTAGCCAGTTTGCAACCCATCTTGTGACATATGGGTTTACATTTAAGCTGGTAAGTTTCTCTATAATACCCGAGTGGGGTATTGTGTCGAAAGCTTTTGCAAGGTCAAGGTAGGCTGTATGGACTGCCTTTCCCTCATCAATGGCCTTGGTGACTGTTTCAAAGAAATCGACCAAGTTCAAAAGGCATGATCTGCCCTTGACAAAGCCAAACTGGGTCGGGTCCAATGTCTGCAAGTCCCCTATGTCTTTGTTTATGAGTTCCATTATGATCCTCTCCATAGCTTTGCAGACCAGGCTTGTTAAGCTTATGGTGCGGTAATTACCAGGGTCCATAGAGGCACCGCCTTTGTGGAGTGGGACCACAGTTGCCGTATGCCACTCCTTGGGCACGTATCCTGTGGTAAGGCTAAGATTAAACAGCTGCCTTATGTGCGGGTTTAGTTCCTCATTGAGTTCGTGTAGCACACAGCCGGGGACACCATCCGGTCCTATTGATGCTGTGTTTTTAGCTTTAGAGAGAGCAGCTTTCACCTGCACATTTGAGATGTCTGGGAGGCTACACTCTGCTGGGATAGTTATCTCTCCTTTTGGGGAGGGGGGTGAAGTTTGCACTGAACCTGTCTGCCAGTATGTTGGCAATGTCTGTGGGTTCAGTGATTTTTGTATAATTTTGGACTAATTCTGAGCATATCTGGGAGTTTCCACCCAGGTTTCTAACATAGCTGAAGAAGGCCTTATGATTGTCTTTTGAATCTATGGCAATTATTCTCTCAAAGTTGGCCTTGGATGATTTTATGAGTGCTCGTATTTTTTTACTAATAATGATCAAGGGTGTTTTCTCTTTTATGGATTTTGCTCTATCATGTAACAGCTTTTTCCTCTTATTGTAAAGTTTGTTTATGGCTGGGGTCCACCAGACTGGACGTTTGCCCTTGGTGGAAAGAGTCTTGGTTTTATTAGGGATTGCCTGATCCATGCAGTCCTGGAGGTGTTCGTAGAAGGCATTTGTAAGGGCTTCCAGCTTGGGTTGTGGTTTCCACTGGCTCGGGGGCCTTGAAGGATACCACACCAGTCTTGAGTAGTGTAAAGTTTGCTTTAGAGAAGTTCTTCACTGTGGTCTTTTTTGTTTGGGGTGGGGGCGGGATGTGGATTTCCAGTGAGATTAGTTTGTGATCTGATCTCACCAATGAGGGATATACTTCCGGTGTGGAGCATTTTGTCCCCATGTTTGTAATGATGAGATCTAGTAGGGTCAGAGTTGCTGGCGCCATGTCAGACTCAAAGCCTGTCACAAGTGGTGTCCCACAGGGCTCAGTCCTGGGCCCACTCTTGTTTGGCATCTACTTTTCCGAAGTACAAGCAAACACAGGAGGGTTATGGCTGACAAAGTTTGCAGATGACTGCAAACTGGGCGCCATAGTAGAAAACACATCTGACACAGATATCTTTCAGAAGGGTCTCACAGAAAAAGATAACTGGTGCCAGAGCCACGGCCTAAAGTTAAATGCCAAAAATGCATAGTCATACCTTCGAAAAACAAGGTTACCCCTAGCTACCAAATAGGTGGCAATCCACTGAGCACAGAAGAAGTTATCAGGGACCTGGGGACCCAGGTTGATAGTAGTCTGTCATTCGACACCCATGTAGCTAAAGTAGTTAGGAAGACCTTCTACATTGCCCACCTTATCATGAAGGGATTCTCATCTAGATCAAGGGAGGTCATAGTCTCCCTTTACTCATCACTCATCAGACCAATGATTGAGTACAATGCCCCATTCGGAATGTATCTGACCCGACACTTGCAGCAGCTGGAGAGGCCACAAAAGTTCCTCACCAAAAGGATAAAGGGTCTCAAAAATCTGTCCTATGCTGCCCGACTGAAAGAACTCCAGCTCTATTCAGTCGCTTGCTCAGAGGTGACCTTTGCCTAACATACAAGGCCATGTCAAACCCAGATTTGATGAATATGCTTCACCTCAAAAATCTAGATCCATCAGAGCCACAAGGGCGGAGACTTAAACCTTGACACGGCTATTAATAGGACGTGCTGGAGGGATAGATTCATCACCCAAAGACTCCTATGCTGTGGAACAAAATCCCGTACATGTGAGGCAGAGCACCTCGCTGGCCTTGTTCAAGAGAAATCTTGACCAATGGATGGGAGATCGCAGATATACCCCAGGGATTACCTCAGTGTCACTGCTCGACAGAGGCACAGCAAAATAATGGGTATAGTTCCCCATACTAAAGGGGTGGCGTAAGCCACAAAACGATGGGCTAGGCTTGTAAATGCCCTCGGGCAGATAGCCTAGTATGAACCTATGAACCTATGAACCTATGAACCTATTTTCTCCTCTTGTGGGAACGATGACTAGTTGTTCCATGGCATTTGAATTTATGAACTCCAGGAACCTTTGGGCTAGAAAGTTGGGGCTTGAGTAATGTTCCCAGTCTATATTCGGGTAGTTGAAGTCACCCAATATAATGGTGTTTGGAGATACATTTATACCCTCCAATGTCTTCAGGAAGGCTGTGGGGGGTTCCTGAGTTTGAGAGGGTGGCCTGTAGCATGCTACAAATTGTAGAGCAGTTTTGCCTATGGTTAATTGCACCTGGATGGTTTCCGATGCTTCGCGCGTTGCCACCAACCTGGAGGTGTGGGTATCCTTGATGAATATGGATACACCCCCTCCTTTTGTGGTGTGGTCCGGTTTTGGGGCCGGAACGCATGACATGAGGTAAAACCTGATAGTGCCGGGTGCTCTCAGGAGCCTTGAACCAGGTTTCAGTCACAGCACAGACATCGATGTTCTCCATACTGAGAAGGGCCTCGAAAAGTGTGCATTTTGAGATTTAGACTTCTGGCATTGAGCAGCATTACCCTTAGTTTCTTCCCATTTTTGTTTTCTAGGGTGGTAGGTTTAGAATTTGAGCCTTGCCTAAAAAAGGCACTATGGGGGTGACAAGAGCCTTAGCCAATATCCGGAATCCCAGGGGTGACAGGTGCAAGCTGTCCCTTGCGAAGCAGCGTGGCTTGTCAAGCATGTCATCCCAGGCAGACAGACACTGGATCCCCTTTGAATGACACCAGAAATTAAGCCAATTGTTAAAGCTGAGCATCTTGCCTCTATGTTGTGGCATCATTCTTGGTGAAGGAAGGACACTGCTCAGGGTCAGGGTCATACCTGCCTGGGCTACATAATCAGAGAGCTCCTCTGTGTCTCTTTTCATGTAGTCCAGGGAGGTACGTCTCAGGTCGTTCACACCAGCATGGACAATGACTGTGTCATATTTGTACTTGCTGTAGAGTGACCCGAGTGCTTGTGTTATGTGGCAGATTCTAGCGCCCGATAGGCAGCTTACTGTGACCCTCTCCTTGTTCAGCCTGGTGAGTGGGACATCAGTGTGTCTGACTATGGAGTCACCTATGACAAGTATGTTTGGTGTTGTATTTGGCCTTAAGGGATGTGACTGTTTTGCACACTGACTTTGTGGTTTATGTGTTGCTTGTGGTGTGTCATGAGGTGGCAGTTGCTTGGGTGTCTTGTTTGGAGGCCTCTGCTGTTTAGGTAAATTTTTGCTCAGAGCCTCCGAGTATGTCTTTGTGTGTTTATGTGTTTGATTCATTTTTGTGATAGCTTTATGTGAGACTGGTTTTGTGGTGTGTGTAGTTGCCTTCTCCTCCTGTCTGGTCTTGCCAGTCCTGAGATGAGAGAGCTCAGCCTCCAGTTTGGCTAAATAGCTGCATCTCTCGCAAGTATTTGTGTTATGTGGGAGGAGGAGAGGGTTGTCTGTGTACATGAGGCAATTGTAACATTGCCTCAATATTCCCAGATTCACCAACTGGACAGGAGAGGACACCAGCATCTGGCCCTTCGACATGCTAGAGAAATTAAGAAGTTAGGGGTGTAACTGAATAAGAGAGGACTTAGTAAGGAAGTGGGTACTCCTGGGGGGGGGGTTCGCTAGTGAGGGACTTTGTATAATACAGAAGTGCTAAACCTGAAAAGAAGATGCTTTTAAGATTAAGGTCTATTGAGACAGTTATCAGTAGAGGGGTGGATAGTGCAGTCATGCATGACTATTTAGCTAAATAAGTAACTTAGGCTTATATGTGACTGGATAAGCACATCCTGAGAACCTTCTAGAGGTAGTGTTGAGCTTATTTGCAGTGGCTGTGGACTATATTGCACAAGGTAGTGCCTTTACGGGGTGCTAAGATGTCCTGCGGAAGATTTACTAAAAACATCCAGTTTTCTGTTAGGACTGTATTAGAATAGCAGGACTGAGACAATGTCCATAAATAAGGCTGTTGTATTGAGTTGTACCTGAGAGGGCTGATCACCTGTCAGGTGACAAAAAAAAGGAAAAAAACAGAGAAAGTGTTCCTGACTTCACCTGCATGCACAAATATCTGTTTATAATGGACTGCAAGGCTTTTAAATCAGTAAACTAGGAAACAAACTCTGTTTTGTTTTTTATTGCTTTCTTCTCTTTCTTAAGGTATGATCAGCCATTGTTACTTTTAATGTAGCACAATATTACAGTACTTACACAATATTCACCTACCCTCATCAGAAATAGCTTTTTCTAACACAGACTGTAGATTCAAGGTGCTCCTTGAATAACTTCCAAACTCAAGAATACTTTGAAATTATCTAGCATTGCATTGCTGTCATATAGAAAAATGTATCCTCCCTGACTAATTTAAGTATGAAAAATGCATAAAGAATATAAGAATCTTATGAACACAGCTAAAGCAGCTCAAAATGGATCCTTTCTTAAGAGCCTCTGGACAAGATTAACTTTCTCACAGGAAGAAAGAAAATCATGATGTTAATATATATATATATATATATATATATATATATATATAAATAATGATGTTACTATATGTATATATAAATAATGATGTTACTATATAGATATATATATATATATATAAATAATGATGTTACTATATATATATATATATATATATAAATAATCATGTTACTATAGATATATATATATATATATATATATATATATATATATATATATGCATCTACCTTAGTACATCGACATTTCAAAATACCGAAAACAAATTAACCGACACCAAAACATCGAAAGTCATTTAACCGACGCCAGAAGATAGACAGTTCACAAACACGACATCGCATACACCCGACACATCATACCAACAAACAAAACACATCCCCTATCCAACACCCACACACACAACACAAGCACACCAAAATCCTTACAAACGAACACTAACCCATACATACACAACTATCTACAACCCTAACCCAAACCCTTACCCTAAGGTCCGTCACTATCGCACATTCACCCAACCCGCGCCCTAACCCTAACTCACTTATCCCACCCCTACCCCTACAAAAAACCAACATCGCACACTCACCTTACTCGCACACTCACCTAACCCGCGCCCTAACCCTAACTCACTTATCCCACCCCTACCCCTACTAAACACCAGCATCGCACACTTACCTTACTCGCACCCTATCGTTCGTCACTACCACATACTTACATATCCTTTCCCCATCGCAGCTTCTCAGCGTCGGTGTCTTCCTCCATCGGTCTTCTGCCTTGTCGATCTCCTGGCGTCGGTGACGTGACTTTCGATATTATGGTGTCGGTAAATCCGCTTATTATGAAATGTCGATGAACTCAGATAGACCCATATATATATATATATATATATATATATATATATAAATAATGATGTTACTATACATATATATATATATATATATATATATATATATATAAATAATGATGTTACTATATATATATATATATATATATATATATATATATATATATATAAATAATGATGTTACTATATATATATATATATATATAAATAATGATGTTACTATATATATATATATATATATATATATATAATGATGTTACTATATACATATATATATATATATATATACATATATATATATAAATAATGATGTTACTATCTATCTATATACAAATATGTATATATATATATATATATATATATATAAATAATGATGTTACTCTCTCTCTCTCTCTCTCTCTATATATATATATATATATATATATAAATAATGATGTTACTATATATATATATATATATATATATATATATATATAAATAATGATGTTACTATATATATATATATATATATATATATATATATATATATATAAATAATGATGTTACTATATATATATATAAATAATGATGTTACTATATATATATATATATATATATATATATATATATATATATATATATATATATAAATAATGATGTTACTATATATAGATATATATATATAAATAATGATGTTACTATATATATATATATATATATATATATATAAATAATGATGTTACTATATATATATATATATAAATAATGATGTTACTATATATATATATATATATATATATATATATATATATATATATATATATATATATATATATATATATATATATATATATATATATATATATATATATATAATGATGTTACTATATATATATATATATATATATATATATATATATATATATAAATAATGATGTTACTATATATATATATATATATATATATATATATATATATAAATAATGATGTTACTATATATATATATATATATATATATATATATATATATATATATATATATATATATATATATATATATATATATATATATATATATATATATATATATATATATATATATATATATATATATATATATATATATAAATTTATTTTATTATATATATATATATATATATATATATATATATATATATATAAATAATGATGTTATATATATATATATATATATATATATATATATATATATATATATATATATATATATCTATATATATAATGATGTTACTATATATATATATATATATATATATATATATATATATATATATATATATATAAATAATGATGTTACTGTATATTTTTATTTATTTTATTTATTTTACATTTGTTAACCGGGCTAGTCTAGCTGGATATATGTCCATTTTCAGTAGAGGCCCGGGGAGAAAAGCTCCACAGATACTAAATTACAAGGAGACAAATTATAAAATAAATTCGGTACAAAAAGAATATACATTTAGTAACACAAAAAACAAAATACCTAAGGAACACACTCAAAATATAGTTGTCCAGTAGAAGCATTACAAAACATCAAGATTAGCAACATATATTTGATATATATATATAAACAATGATGTTACTATATATATATATATCTGTTTATAATTGACTGCAAGGCTTTTAAATCAGTAAACTAGGAAACAAACTCTGTTTTGCTTTTTATTGATTTCTGCTCTTTCTTAAGGTATGATCAGCCATTGTTACTTTTAATGTAGCACAATATTACAGTACTTACACAATATTCACCTATCCTCATCAGAAATAGCTTTTTCTAACACAGACTGTAGATTCAAGGTGCTCCTTGAATAACTTCCAAACTCAATAATACTTTGAAATTATCTAGCATTGCATTGCTGTCATATAGAAAAATGTATCCTCCCTGACTAATTTAAGTACGAAAAATGCATAAAGAATATAAGAATCTTATCAACACAGCTAAAGCAGCTAAAAATGGATCCTTTCTTAAGAACCTCCGGACAAGATTAACTTTCTCACAGGAAGAAAGAAAATATTGATGTTACTATATATATATATCTATATATATATATATATATAGATATATATATATATATATATATATATATATATAAATAATGATGTTACTATATAGATATATATATATATATATATATATAAATAATGATGTTACTATATATAGATATATATATATATATATAAATAATGATGTTACTATATATATATATATATATATATATATATATACATAAATAATGATGTTACTATATATATATATATATATATATATATATATATATATATATATATCAATCAGCAAAGCAGACCCAACAGGAAGATACAGCCAGTATTCCACTCCGAACGACTCAAAGCCAGTAAAACTCCAAAATCGAGCACGATATATTCAAGAAGAATTTTATTGACGTTAGCGCTTTCACAGGTACCCCTGCTTCATCAGACGTTACAAATAAATCATCTCCATGCAGCATTATATGCCAAATTTTAAAATACATCATTTCCTGTTCAACCTCACTTCCTATTGAAGTAAGACAAACTCTGCCTTAAAGTGCTACTAATCCTAAAAACATCAGCCACACACATAAATCTAAATTAAACAACTAGACGTCTTTCAAAACTAATATCTGACGAACATAATAAAATCCTTCATCAAACATACAATGTATGTATAAAATCAGTCACCTGACAGATAGAAAATAAAAATATAGAAAATAAAAAATAAAACATCTACTAGCAGTCATCATGTTGTAGTCATGCTATGCTTCATATCCTGACAAGGATCTGATATCTAAAAATTTTTTATACAAAACACGTGAAACAGTACCTACTCTAAAGTCTAATCACAGATATCCTGAACTAAGGTACATATATGTTAAACATAAAAATACAATAGCTAAGATAACGTAGTAACAGTTATAACATCTCAACCTGTCATAATAGAATAGTGCATTCAACACATTGGCCATTAAGGTCCATATAGGACCTAGCGTTTAATAGATCTCTTTTTTAACCATGGTCTCAGAGGAACACTTTCATTCAGCCCTCGTTCGATGGGCTGCAAGGCGCAAAATCCATTCAATCTCTGATAACTCAGTTTGATTTACTAGATCCCCCCCCCTTGAACTCACTTTCTGTACATGTAATACTTGAAACATAAAAGTGTGCTGGGCAAATTGTAACATGTGCTTAGAAATTAGCTACAGGTGTCCAATCTATTATAGCAATAAAATGATCCCGAACACGCTCTCTCTCAAGGAACGATTTGTCTTACCTACGTAAAACCTGAAACACCTTTGACAGGTAGCGACATACACAATATTCCTAGTGTTACAATCTGCCTGACATGTAATCTGCCAAAGCTTACCGTCGTTGGAATTCCTAAAAAATCTGGACGTGTCCACATAGGGACACTGGGGGCATGATCCACACCTTCTGGTACCTAGGTCAACTGCTATACACTCAGACATATTCAAAGAAGATAGATTAGGAAAGCACAATTCTTGTTTTAAACTTTTAGAGTTGTTGAAAACATATCTCGGACAGTTTCCTACTATCCTGCATGTATCCTTATTGGTGGTCAGAATGTTCCAATTATTCATTATCACATTCTGAACCATTCCCAAATTTTTAACATAAGGTAAAAGTATCTGTTGTTGTGTGTTAGCTGTACCACATACCTTCCTGCTATATGAATGTTTGTGATCTGAATAATATGGCTTGCCCTTACTATTCCTTAATCTAACAACATCATTGCATACTGTCTCAACCACTGTAGGATCATAACCCCTGCTATATACATCATGTCTCAGATTATTTAATTCCTGATGGAAAGAGGCATCATTAGAACAAAGTCTGGATATCCTCAGTCCCTGTCCTTTAACCACATTGGCAAAAGTTCTGGGGTGGTGCATGCTATCAGCCTGCAAAAATGACATCCTGTGGCATTCTTTCCTGTAGACGTTGGTATTGTAGATACTGCCTTCACGGACTATGGTTACATCTAAAAAATCAATGGATTCAAAAGAATGATCCATCGTAAATTTCAGGAAGCAGTCCAATCCATTAATGTATTCCAAAAAGGATCCCAGCTCTGCCACAGTGCCCTGCCATAGGAGAAAGAGGTCATCCACGAACCGTCTATAAAAGACGACCTGTGGATTAGATAACAAGACCTCTCTCTCCCAGGCAGCCAACACAAGGTTGGCATATGTGTTGGCACAACTGGTGCCCATCGCCACACCAGTACATTGCCTGTATATCCTATCTGTAAACATGAAAAAGTTGTTCTCAAGCACAGTTTCAAGGAGCAGCATCAAAAAGTCAACCTCAGTAAGAGACATGGTTTCACACAACAGATCTTTAACCATTGCAATTCCATCAGCATTAGGTATGCAGGTAAACAAGGAGACAACGTCAAGGGTAACCATAATAAGAGTCTCCACACTACCAAATTCAGAAACAAAGTTATACAGGTCAGTCAAAAAATGTCCAGTATCTCTCAGTACATACTGAAACCTATTGAGTGTTGTCCTCAGCCTACTGTCCAGGTAGATGGAAATAGGTTGGGTAATCCAACCCTCCCCTGCTACAATAGGCCTAAGGGGAGGTCTGATTGCGTTTTTATGGACATTGGGTAGTCCGTTAATAGAAGGTATCACAGGATGAACAACCTCAAAGTAATCATATAAATCTGATGTCAAAAGTCCTAAAGATTTGCACTCAGACAACACATTATATATCGTGGAACATGATCTCTTTATATCTAACATGGTTACCTCAGTGTAGGCATCAGAATTTAACATGCTAATCATAGAATTCACATAGAAATCTCTGTCCATAACAACTATTAGTCCACCTTTGTCTGCAGGTCTTATAATAATCTGATTATTATTCTTCAGAGAGGAAATAGCATTAAGCTCAGGCAGAGTTAAGTTGTCAGCAATGTCATTCGTTGTACCCTTAAAGCTGTCATAGAATACATTAATGGATTGGACTGCTTCCTGAAATTTACGATGGATCATTCTTTTGAATCCATTGATTTTTTAGATGTAACCATAGTCCGTGAAGGCAGTATCTACAATACCAACGTCTACAGGAAAGAATGCCACAGGACGTCATTTTTGCAGGCTGATAGCATGCACCACCCCAGAACTTTTGCCAATGTGGTTAAAGGACAGGGACTGAGGATATCCAGACTTTGTTCTAATGATGCCTCTTTCCATCAGGAATTAAATAATCTGAGACATGATGTATATAGCAGGGGTTATGATCCTACAGTGGTTGAGACAGTATGCAATGATGTTGTTAGATTAAGGAATAGTAAGGGCAAGCCATATTATTCAGATCACAAACATTCATATAGCAGGAAGGTATGTGGTACAGCTAACACACAACAACAGATACTTTTACCTTATGTTAAAAATTTGGGAATGGTTCAGAATGTGATAATGAATAATTGGAACATTCTGACCACCAATAAGGATACATGCAGGATAGTAGGAAACTGTCCGAGATATGTTTTCAACAACTCTAAAAGTTTAAAACAAGAATTGTTCTTTCCTAATCTATCTTCTTTGAATATGTCTGAGTGTATAGCAGTTGACCTAGGTACCAGAAGGTGTGGATCATGCCCCCAGTGTCCCTATGTGGACACGTCCAGATTTTTTAGGAATTCCAACGACGGTAAGCTTTGGCAGATTAGATGTCAGGCAGATTGTAACACTAGGAATATTGTGTATGTCGCTACCTGTCAAAGATGTTTCAGGTTTTACGTAGGTAAGACAAATCGTTCCTTGAGAGAACGTATTCGGGATCATTTTTATTGCTATAATAGATTGGACACCTGTAGCGCAATTTCTAAGCACATGTTACAATTTGCCCAGCACACTTTTATGTTTCAAGTATTACATGTACAGACAGTGAGTTCAAGGGGGGGGGATCTAGTAAATCAAACTGAGTTATCAGAGATTGAATGGATCTTGCGCCTTGCAGCCCATCGTGAACGAGGGCTGAATGAAAGTGTTCCCCTGAGACCATGGTTAAAAAAGAGATCTATTAAACGCTAGGTCCTATATGGACCTCAATGGCCAATGTGTTGAATGCACTATTCTATTATGACAGGTTGAGATGTTATAACTGTTACTACGTTATCTTAGCTATTGTATTTTTATGCACCTTAGTTCAGGATATCTGTGATTAGACTTTAGAGTAGGTACTGTTTTACGTGTTTTGTATAAAAATTTTTAGATATCAGATCCTTGTCAGGATATGAAGCATAGCATGACTACAACATGATGACTGCTAGTAGATGTTGTATTTTTTATTTTCTATATTTTTATTTTCTATCTGTTAGGTGACTGATTTTATACATACATTGTATGTTTGATGAAGGATTTTATTATGTTCGTCAGATATTAGTTTTGAAAGACGTCTGGTTGTTTAATTTAGATTTATGTGTGTGGCTGATGTTTTTAGGATTAGTAGCACTTTAAGGCAGAGTTTGTCTTACTTCAATAGGAAGTGAGGTTGAACAGGAAATGATGTATTTTAAAATTTGGCATATAATGCTGCATGGAGATGATTTATTTGTAACGTCTGATGAAGCAGGGGTACCTGTGAAAGCGCTAACGTCAATAAAATTCTTCTTGAATATATTGTGCTCGATTTTGGAGTTTTACTGGCTTTGAGTCGTTTGGAGTGGAATACTGGCTGTATCTTCCTGTTGGGTCTGCTTTGTTGATATATCAAGTTGGGAATTTGTTTGTTTTCTCATATATATATATATATATATATATATATATATATATATATATAAATAATGATGTTACTATATATATATGACGTTACTATATATATATATATATATATATATATATATATATATATATATATATATATATAAATAATGATGTTACTATATATATATATATATATATATATATATATATATATAAATAATGATGTTACTATATATATAAATAATGATGTTACTATATATATATATATATATATATATATATATATATATAAATAATGATGTTACTATATATATATGTATATATATATAAACCAGTCCCTTAGCAAAAAATAGGAAGGAGAAACAAAGTCTGTATAGAAAATGTTGTTATATAACTTTCCTGCAAGCTTTAAAAAGGCAAAGGATGTGACATCACAATCCCTTTCCAATTAACTCATTAAATGGTTTCATTAATTTAAAGTTAAAGTTCAAGTTATACACATCTTTTCTACTAAGCCTTTCTGATGCGTCTAACATCATACATATTAACCAAACATCCTACAATGTTAGAATAATAATTTATATGCTCTAAAGGAATTAAAATAGTAATGTATACAAAGAGATAAAATATAAATATAATATAATATATATAAAATAAAATATAGTATATATTATGCGCACATTAACTGAGTTAAATTGATGTGTATAACTTTAACTTTAAATTGTGATGTCACATCCTTTGCCTTTTTAAAGCTTTTGGTGTTCCTTACACACTGTTTGTCTGATGAAGCGGGGTTGAATCCACCGCAAAAGCGCTCACTTAATACACAATAAAATCTTTAATTTTATCCTGGATACTGGTATTTGCAACGCTTGGAAAAAGGTTTATAAGAAATTGTGAACTTTTATATACTTGGAAGTTGGAAGTTGTATATCATGCAGTTGTTGGAAGCTAACATAACAGCGTTGTAAGTTTCATTTTGGATGTTGGTATCTGTAAATGCTTTGAAAAAGTCCACAGGAAGTTGCAAATTTGTATATGTGTGGAAGCTGAATATAACGCTATCACTGGAAGCCATTACAACAGCGTTACAAGCTTTTTTCCTTTGGACATTGGTATGTGTAATGCCTGAAAACAAATCAGCAGGTATTTGAGAACCAGTATTTTACTGTTTGAGCAAGTAATTGAAGTTTCTTATATGCTTTGAAGTGTGACGGAAACGTAGCTTGCAGGAAAGTTATATAACAGCATTTTCTATACAGACTTTGTTTCTCCTTCCTATTTTTTGCTAAGGGACTGGTTTATATATACTTTTTTGGGGAACTTCGGATTTCTTGATATACTTTGTGGGAATTATGGAAGGAGCAGAAAGTAATCATAATGCACAAGATTTGTTTAATTCTGATACAACTAATCGATTACGTTCTATCTTGGAGGATAATGTAAATCCCCTGGTTAATATGGACTGTGTAAATGCCTCTGACATAGTTAAAGAACAACCAGGGAATGAACTACGTATTAAAAATATAAAGAAAGAGACGGAGAATGCCCTGTACAGGTTCAAACGATTGCAAGCCCAGCGTTTCCACATGGAGGCTTGTCTCAACAAAGGTGTTATCCCACGAGGTTTGCGAGTATTAACCATGCCTACCTATGGGAACACCTACCCGATTTTATTGCAAAAATGGCAACAAATAAACCTAAGCACAAGTAGAGCTTATATACAATTATTGATTGAATTTTTTCAACCCATGGAAATAGAACTAAGAAAGAACATCATGGAGTATCAAGAACAGTTAATCGGTCTCAGTGGAGACACTGCCACAGAATTATATATGCAAGAACTATTAGACCGCATTTCCAGATATGAACGGAACCTCTGGGAAAACAAAAGAAGGAAGTTGCAATGTGATATCAATGGTTTTGCTTCGAGAAATATATTCGTTTGGTCAAGGTATACTAATGAGCAATCTACAGCCCAAACGCGGTCCAGTAGTCAAAACAGGAATAACCATAGGAACATGGATGCTTGCCAAGGCCTAGATAAGGCTTCGAGGACACAACTGAACAGCTCCGAACGGAGAGAAACCGAGAAAAAAGGAGAAAACAACATTCAATCCAACAGGACATCGGATGGACCAATAGAACAACTTCAGCAAATGGAGAAGACCAAGGTCTCAAATAATATCCCTCTTTCTATTTTATCTCCCGAAACTTCTGCTTCCTCATCTGTCTACACTACACCGAATGAGGCTACTAACGAAATACCTGGATCAGATACCTCTATCACTGCTCCTAAACCAGACATTTCCTTGGCAGGTGCTGTCAGAAGGAAAATCCAACTGGAGAGACTTGAAATCCACAATCCTGTGGAACCCCCTTTTCCAATACGTACGAACAGGAAGAGGTCCCTGGAATACGACAATGCTCGAGGAGCCAAAAGGAAGGATATACATCCAGCACAGCAACAACAAACACTGCAGACATTTTGGAACTAAATTCTTTAGTTCTTAACATATCCAATTATGATTTGTCCAATACAGAGAAGGAGTTACTCAACAAAGGTATGTCATTTATTCCTTCAGCAAATATGGATCTTAGTCATGCTATAATAGCTTTAAGAGTATTTGCACGAAATATTTCCTTGAAATTATTATTTGCCAACGATCATAGCACACAAAATCATCTACTACGTGGAAGAAGTACATTTATTCCAACAATACATAATAATGTGGAGGTCTTTGTCAAGGCGGTAGAAAGCAATTTATATAATGGGACATTTATAGACCAAAAGTCTAATATTAAAAACAATAATCTTACTAATTTTGAGCTGGCAGCGTTGTCTGAATTGAAGAATAATGATCAAATAACTATACGTCCAGCAGACAAGGGAGGTCCCATTGTTGTACTGGATACAACTTATTATTGTCTCAAGATGCAAGAGTTACTTCAACAAGAAGCATATGAGATAATTAATAAAGATACTATCTTTAAAATACATGATCGTATCACTACAGAATTAATTGAATGTAAAGACATGGGCCTCATTAATGAACAGTTATTGAAATTTATGACTGTTGAAAGTCCTTTAATTCCCACCATTTCAGGACTACCGAAGGTACATAAGAACTTGTACCAACCAGAATTGAGACCGATAGTAGCAGGTTCAGGTTGGGTAACTGAACACATATCCATTTACCTTGAACAGGAACTCAAGAATGTTCTAGGTATTTCTCCTTGTATCCTAAAAGATTCACGAGATTTTTTACTAGATTTACACAGTCATCTGAATAATGCTAGTATGACTCAGATTGATGAAGTCTTGTTTGCGACAATGGACGTTAAATCACTCTTCACTTGTATTCCTAACAATGAAGGATTGTCCATGTTGAGAAGATATTTATTACAACACACCAACTATTCAAAGGAGAAACTAGATTTTTTGATCCTCTTAATGGAATTAGTTTTGGAAAATAATGTTTTCCTTTTCCAAGATACCTGTTATAGGCAAACAACAGGGGTGGCTATGGGAACAAGTTGCGCAAATAGTTATGCAAATTTGGTCATGGCAGAATTTGAAAATGCATGCATTAGATCTAACGCACAGATTCTTTTTTACAAAAGGTTCGTAGATGACTTGTTTTTTCTATGGAGGGGGACGGTTGCTTCTTACAATTCTTTCTTTGACAACCTGAATGAAAGTAGTCATTTTTTAAAATTTACTACTAACTTTTCTTATACCACAATAGATTTTTTGGATGTCACATTGTATAAAACAAATAACCAAATACATACAAAGGTACATAGAAAAGAAAGCTACACGCCGGCCTTCTTACACAGGCAAAGCATGCACAACCCACGGGTTTTTAACAACATCATTAAAGGGCAGGCCATGAGGGTCTCCAGACTGTCCACCCTTGACTCAGATTTTCAACAAAATTTAGATCAGTTACGAACAGGTCTAATGACCAGAGGTTATACCACCATGGAAATAGATACCATTTATGGAAACATGGCTAAGCTCAGAGAGACCACTGCGAAATCATATTTCTCAAATAGAGTTGATTTTTCCAACCTGAACAATGCTAAAACAGAGCACGATCAAGTTTCCATTATACTTCCATTCAGCAATAATTCGAAACAAATACAAGATGCCATTACTTATAATTGGAATATTCTGATGGCAGATGAAAAAGTTGGTGACATTGTAGGCAGCAAGCCCAAATTTGTATACAAGAATATGAGAACATTAAAACAACATCTTTACAATAAAGCACAAAACTATATTCCTATTACAGGTTTTGAACACACAAAAAGATGTGGTCAATGCCCGCAATGCCAATATATTGATGAATCTCACTACTATAGACATCCTGAGACAGGTCATATGTGGGTATTGAAATATGATAGCACATGTGCAACCAAGAATGTGGTCTATCTAGCTCACTGTGTTCAATGCTTTGTATTTTACGTTGGTAAGACAAATCGATCACTTAGAGAACGGATTAGAGACCACGCCTATTGTTTGAATAGAGGAGAAGAGCACAGTGCATTGGCAAAACATACATTGTTACAGGGAAGACAGCATACATTTTTGTTCCAAGTACTGCATGTGCTAAAGCCCAGCAACAGAATTGGAGATATAATAAATCAGACAGAATTAATGGAACTTGAATGGATTTGCAGACTTGCAGCGCACAGAGGCATGGGTCTTAATGGCACGGTATCCATTAAACCATACCTCAAAAAAGACCCCTGTAATTTAAACTATGGACACACAAGATTTCATTTTATCCTAATTCATCTATTTATTTATTTATTTTTATTTTATTTTTATTTTACATTTGTTGACCGGGCTAGTCCAGCTGGATAATTTCCATTTTCAGTGGAGGCCCGGGGAGAAAAGCTCCACAATTAAAACAAGGTTAAACATTTAAGCAACAATGGATACATTTTAGTGTAGTAGAAAATACAACGAAAAAAAAAACAGGTAAAAAACAAATAGCCTAAGCTATATATTCATATTTTTTTTTTTTTTTTTTTTTTTGTTTAGAACAGTACAGTAATTTAGTCATTTGAAATAGCAGGGAAAGATAGTGATTTTTACGTAGGGAGGTATGGCTGAAGAGCGAAGATCTTATTTTACTTATTTTATTTATTTTACTTGCTAATCAGTAATTATTTACATTCATATTTATTCACATTTACATTTATATTTTTATATTCATACTTCAATTAATATTTACACTTATATATAGTTACACCACATGTAAGCCAATACATTACACGTCTATTCAGTTATTTGCACTTTATACAGTATGGTAGATATGTGTTTATACTAATAGTTCTACATATATATCCTAATTTTGTATGTATATACACGTTTATGTGTACATATTGTTTGTTATAACACATACATACATACAAACACATACACATATTAGAGCTTTATGCCTATCTGATACATTTTAATAGAGATTATATATTTTAAGTATGTATGTAGTTTATGCTTATATATATATATATATATATATATATATATATATATATATATATATATATATTTATATTATGTTACATTTTTTCATTCTCATTTTTACTCTGTATACTTTGCACGGACTGTTTATTTCACATAAGCGCTTTCGGTCGAGGTGGTACCCCAACCTTCTTCAGACATACCCAATTTTCACAAGAAGGATGCTTTCATTAAATATATCTCTCAATTAGATAATGTTACTCAATTAGACAATAATTAAATCATTAATTCTAATTGCATCTGCAAGAACTAATACCAATACAAATTCGAATTCAAGAAAGCAGCAACATTTCCCAAGAAAAGCCAACCACACAAATAATGCAAAAATAATGCAAATATAAAAATACAAATATAAAAAAAGTTAATATATTGATTAATTAGATATTACCACTAAATACTTTAAGCATAAAAATGTATAAAAATGTATGCAATAGTCTAATGTTATTCACCCACATTTTAAAACAAATATAAAACATTATATAAAACATTTTTAATATAAACAGATTTTTTTGGGTTAATTTACCACAACCATATCTAGTTAAATGCTTTACCTGCATACTAGTGCTGAAAAATTTATTAAAATCTAACAATATAAAGCCAGGCCAACTAGCACAAGAACTGTCATTAGAATTAACAAATCCACTAGTTTTTTCTTCACTAATTTTTGGAATTATTACGAATGGGATGTTAAGTTATATCTCATTTTTTGGAAAATGCAAACTAGTAAACCATCCTACAAAAAATGTCTATAGTCTTTTCAATATATTTTTATTTACAAGTACACTATATAAGGATAACCCAAATATGACTATTGTCATCTTTTTAATGCTTTAATTTTCAATATGCTTTTTATTGATGCATATTCGTTGAATCCTGGAGGGATATAAGCCGCAGTTCTAATTTGCCATAATAACTCTTGCTCCTCCAACCAAAGTTGCCATGGACCCCCTCTAGTACTTATATTAATTTGTTGGATGACAGAAAAAAGAAAAAAGTGATCAGGTTCATCACGTAAATGTCTAGTAAGAGCATTATTTAAATCATTTCTACTAATAGCATAACAATGCTCGTATATTCTTTTCTTCAATGACCTTTCTGTCTTGCCTATGTAGAATGCGCAACATTTCACGCATTGTGCTACATAAATACTCTCTTGCTATCACAATTAAACTTGCCATTAATGCTATAGGTTTGCCCTTTTATACTTATTTTGTTACCTGGCATAATGTGCATGCATTGAGAGCACATACCACATTTCGACATGCCAAAATTAGTTGTTGTTGTTTTGGCACTAGACTTATCTACTAAGTTCTTTAAATTCACTCCTCTCCTATATACAAATTTAGGTTCAATACCTATTGCTTTTACTAACTCTGTATCTTCCAGAAAGATGTTCCAATTTTTATTTATAATTCCCCTAATGTGTTTGAAATCAATACAATAGGTGAAAATAAAGTTGATGTTGAAATCAGAAGATTGGCTAGATACTGGTCCTGTTACATTTGGCATTGTCCCTCCTCCTAAAAGTGGGCGAAAATGACCAATGTCTCTTTTAGTGGTTACCTCCTCTCTGATTTCCTCAATTAAAGAGTTTGGGTAACCTCTCATGGAGAACTTAGTGCTTAAATTATCACATTCAACAACAAAGTCTTGTTTGTCTGATACCATCCTTGCAGCCCTCACAAATTGTCCCTTCACTACACTTTTCTTCTGATGAAACGGATGGCAACTTGAAAAGTGTAGAAGGGAATTAGAATGCGTGGGCTTCCTGTATATTTCAGATTTGTACTTGTTATTGACAATGTCTTTACTCAATTTGACATCCAAAAAACACATATCATGCTCTCCAACTGAATAAGTGAATTGTAAAAAACTTGTCATGTTTGAAAGGCTATCAATGAATTGAGGAATTACATCAACCGGCCCTTTCCAAAAGAAGCACATGTCATCTTGGTACCTATTGTACCAAGTGACATATTGTTGGAAACAATTATTTTGAAATAAATATTGGTGTTCCCAGTGTGCTAGAACAGAGTTTGCGAAACTACAACCACAAGGGAACCCCATTGCGATACCAGTCTTTTGTAGGTAAAATTTCCCTTTAAAAGTCAAAAAATTATTAAACAGAACCAATTCCAATAGAACTTCAACAAGGTTCATATCATCATTAGAGGCATTTTTCCTCAACATAAATTCCCTTGTCCACTCAATGCCTAAATTTTGAGGTATGACTGTGTACAAATCTTTGATATCAACTACTAAAAATACACAGTCTCTATCAAAGACCATTTTGTCAATACCTTGTAAAAAGCTCCAGGAATCTTTGCAGATTTGGGGTTCTGTTTTTAGCAAGGGTTTAAGAATTCCATCCACTAGTTTGGCACACGAGTATGTAATAGACCCCCGTCCATCTACAATTGGTCTAAATGGGGGGTTCTTTAAATCCTTGTGGATTTTTGGTGTGCCAAACAATGTCAGAATTTTAGGCTGGCATGTTTAAATAGTGTAACCTATCACTATCCACAGTCCCTTCAATAAAGAGGTCATCTAAAATGCCTTTGATTTTCTTATAAGCCATGTGTATTTCATTTAGGCTAGATTGTGCATAAGTATTGGAGTCTAAGTGTTCAAGCATTTTGCTATCATACAAGTACTCATCCATAAATACTAAACCCCCTCCTTTGTCTGGAGACATTACTCTTATGTTACATTCATTAAGCAGAGAAATAAAAGCTAATTCATCTCAAGAGATGTTAGTTCTCATATTGTGAGAATTGCCTCTTTTTCCTGCCATTGATCTTAAATCATTTTCACATATTTTCTCAAATATGTTCAAAGAGGGATGTAATGGGGGGGTTAAAAACACTTGAGACTCTATAAGTATTAAGAAGGGATGGTGTGTTGCCTAATCTAAATGCCAAATTTAGTTTACGAACATATAATTTCAGATCTACAATAGTATTAACTAGATTACATTTACTGTCAGGAACAAAAGTAAGTCCTCTAGAGAAAAAATCAATAAGCTTCTGTTCAACTGTTAATACAGTATAATTGTAGATCTTGAAATCTCCTTGCTGGCTGTTTAACACAATGGGACCACTGTCTTCTATGTTGACTATCTCCTCCGTTGGTTCCTCTTCGGTCTCCTCTGCGATCTCCCCCTCCGGATGGATGTGGAATTGTTGTTGTTCCTGCTCGTACCTGGGTTTGGGGCTTCCACTGGCATGTGAAAACCCTGACTGTTTCCATTTCCATTGTTGGCATGTTGAACTTGGCTATGATTTCCCCCATTAGTATTACTATTGTGATGGCTTTGATTTTTGATGCGTTCACTCCTTCTTATTTGTGGTATCTCAAAATTGTCATCCTCATCTTGAAAATTAACCTGAGAACCAGAGTCAACCCCCTGATTGTCATTTAAGTTGGACGCATGTGTTTGCCCCAAAGGGGGAGGGGGATAAGCCCTATTATTACTATAGTCTTTAATATCTCTGTCAATTTTCCTTTTCTTGTTAGCAACTAATTTATTAATAGTTGCATCAATGCTGGCCAAGATTCTTGCATAGTCATATTTGTATCTTAAAAACTCAGAGTGCCCATGTAAAAAAGCTTCCAATGGTATTATATCATCTTGCAATGTATTTAATTCCATGTTGTAAAAATTAACAAGAGAGTTCAAGAATTCAATCCCTTGTTTATCAAATAAACTCAATAATTCTTGATGAAATACTGAATTATTGATTAGTCCTGCAGGGTAGCACTGGCGTAACCTTTGGAATTATTTTAATTTAATACACTCTTGGATAATGAGACTTCTAATTGAAGCTATTTTTTTTTATTTTTTTATATTTTTATTTTTTTTTATTTTTTTATATTTGTATTTTTATATTTGCATTATTTTTGCATTATTTGTGTGGTTGGCTTTTCTTGGGAAATGTTGCTGCTTTCTTGAATTCGAATTTGTATTGGTATTAGTTCTTGCAGATGCAATTAGAATTAATGATTTAATTATTGTCTAATTGAGTAACATTATCTAATTGAGAGATATATTTAATGAAAGCATCCTTCTTGTGAAAATTGGGTATGTCTGAAGAAGGTTGGGGTACCACCTTGACCGAAAGCGCTTATGTGAAATAAACAGTCCGTGCATTATTTGCTTTTGCTGGTTCGTTTCTGTTTTCAATTTGAGTTTAGTTTTAGCTTGTTTAACGTTTATCTACTCTGTATACTTTCACATATACTCCATCATATATATATATTTCTTGTATGCCATATTACTAATGAATTTAACTCAGTTAATGTGCACATAATATATACTATATTTTATTTTATATATATTATATTATATTTATATTTTATCTCTTTGTATATATTACTATTTTAATTCCTTTAGAGCATATAAATTATTATTCTAACATTGTAGGATGTTTGGTTAATATGTATGATGTTAAACGACTGTAGGCTTAGTAGAAAAGATGTGTATAACTTTAACTTTAACTTTAAATTAATGAAACCATTTAATGAGTTAATTGGAAAGGGATTGTGACGTCACATCCTTTGCCTTTTTAAAGCTTTTGGTGTTCCTTACACACTGTTTGTCTGATGAAGAGGGGTTGAATCCACCACGAAAGTGCTCACTTAATACACAATAAAATCTTTAATTTTATCCTGGATGCTGGTATTTGCAACGCTTGGAAAAAGGTTTATAAGAAATTGTGAAATTTTATATACTTGGAAGTTGGAAGTTGTATATCATGCAGTTGTTGGAAGCTAACATAACAGCATTGTAAGTTTCATTTTGGATGTTGGTATCTGTAAATGCTTTGAAAAAGTCCACAGGAAGTTGCAAATTTGTATATGTGTGGAAGCTGAATATAACGCTATCACTGGAAGCCATTACAACAGAAAGCTTTTTCCTTTGACATTGGTATGTGTAATGCCTGAAAACAAATCAGCAGGTATTTGAGAACCAGTATTTTACTGTTTATAATGAAGT